>NW_027180928.1:0-25000 GCF_040956055.1 Brachionichthys hirsutus | reverse complement strand
GCTCGGTTCCAGGAGCACCTTTCCTCCGGTAGCTTCCGGTGATGCTGCGCCGGGACCGGAGACGACGCGGTCTCGTTCCTTGTCTTACCGGGGAGGAGACCCCTTTGGTGTCGGACCGCCTTTAAGGAGTCAGATCGGTGAATTTGTGCGTCTCCATGCGGGAGAGGAAACGCTCGGGAGGATTTCTGCTACTTCTCCGCCCCCCCCCCGCACTGAGGACCGCGGGCTGCCTCCCGTTCAGCTCCATGTGAGCCTCTTTCTCGTGCCCCCCCCCGCGCGGATTAACGACGACCACCATCCGGCTGTAAATGGATCGCCAGTCCGGGTTCGGTTCCATCTGGCTGCAGCTGGAGCTCTGCGCCATGGCGGTTCTCCTCACCAAAGGTACGAGACCGGATCAGCGCGACGCGCTATTCGGATTAACGCGATCCGAATCATCCGGGGACTCCGCTCTGCGGCCACACTAACTTGATTTTCTAGTTTTAACTTTATTTAAACTAGATTCCTTTGGATCGGACATACCCAGACTCCTGGAGCCCCCCCCCTTTATTGATCGGGTTGTTTATTGGCTGCTGTCTTCATCTTACCTCGGATTGGAAGCTGCCATTCATAAAAGCCTGAGCCTGTTCCTCCCCCAGCATCAGCCCGGGGGGGGGGGGGGGGAGGGACCCCCTGATCTGATGAATGAGCTCCTCGTATAAAGATGCAGTCGATCCAAACAGCAGTGAAGTTTGGATCGACTTCACCCCCCCCCCCCCCCCCCGAGGGCAGGAAGATGGTGAAAAACACTTTAATTAGAAGTTAAACAAATGGAGGTAAAGTTTTTTTGCTCCGTCACCCAGATTGATGCTTTTAAAACCGGGCTTGGTTTGGGATGAGGTAATGGGGGGGGCAGAAGTAATGATAAGGTTGCTGGAAGCTCTTCAGACGGGACCTCGGGGGCCCCCCCGACCACAAGTAAAGCCTCGCGTGCAACCCGGGAGGAGCCCGGCTCCTGCTCCGCTCCCGTCCCCGCCGCTTCACGGCGTTCCTTCTGGCTTGAAAGAAACTGACAAACCGATAATTATAAGGTTCAAAGGGCTCCTGTTCTATAAAGCAGACATTAAGGGGGGGGGGGCACATTGGGGATCTCCTTAATGAAATCCTGAAGAAGGGGAGAAACGGTCCCACGAGGTGTTTAACGTTTACCTGTTTATTGTGAGCAAACACCTGGAGAGGGGACCACTGAACAGGAGGGGGGGGGGGGGCTGTGATCCTGGCTTCTTCTTCTTCGACCCTCGAGCGGCTCGGACCAATCAGAGATCACGACTTGCCGTGGAGGCGATAAAACGGGTAGCTTTCTTTAACCCCTTTTTACCCCCCCCCCCTCCATCCTTCCCCAGGAGAAATAAGGTGCTACTGCGACGCGCCCCACTGCGTCGCCACGGGATACATGTGCAAGTCGGAGCTGAACGCCTGCTTCACCAAGGTCCTGGACCCGCTCAGTGCCAACTCCCCCCTCACCCACGGGTGCCTGGACCCCGTCGCCGGCGGCGTCTGCGGCGGCGGCGGCGGCGGCTCGAGGAGCGTGGACGTCCTCAGCGGGGCGTCGGCCGCGGCGCTGGACTGCTGCCATGACGACATGTGCAACTACAGAGGCCTGCACGACCTGGCGCACACCAGGGACTCGACAGGTAACGGCAGAACCCCCCCCCCAGCACTGAATCGCTGCACCCCCCCCCCCCCCCCCCTCCCCCTCCAACACTGAAATATGATTTAAATAGTCAACGTTTCCTGCTTCCTGCTTCCTGTTCCGGAGGTTGAACTTGTAGGCGTCTTCAAACACTCTGCTGTTTATGGACATGCAGAGCCCCCTTTGCCCCCCCCCCCCCCCCGTCTCGTTTTTTACTTCACAGCTTTGCAGAACTTCAATTTGACTTTTAATGGGCTCCAGCTCTGTTGCTCGGGACGACAGGGAGCAGCCAGTTTAACCTGAAGCACTTGGACGGAGATCAGATGTTTCCTCTTTATTATTATGCGTGTTCCGTGTTACCGAGTTGGAACGTTATGCGTGTTCCGTGTTATTTTCCTCCCGAGTTGGAACGTTCCCCCCCCCGACCGGTCCGTGTGTCGGGCAGAACTACGAGCTCCGAGAGTTATGAAAAGGTGCACAGAGACGAGAGAGGGGGGGGGGGGGGGGGGCGTTGCGATCCTGAGCAGATCAGACGTTAGTTTTATTAGCTCAAATTAATACCTGGCGCCACAGTCGGGACGGGGTGACTCGTGTGTATTTGCCCTCGCTCTCTCCCTCGCTCTCTCCCTCGCTCTCTTCCTCGCCCACTTCCTCCCCGGCGCCTGTCTTTCATTTCTTTCCTCTCCGGCTGGAGCAAAACGCAGCCCTGTGAAAGCTTCTCGTTGGGATGCACGCGTCCCCGGAAGAACCTTCCCTGCAACGTAAATCAATGTGCGGCGGGGGCACACGCACACACACGCACGCACGCACGCCGCACGCGCACACACGCACGCACGCACGCACACGCACGCACGCACGCACGCACACACACGCAGTTAAGCAGACGCTTCTCTCTGTGCAGATCACGGCCGGTACCAGCCGGACGGCGGCAGCAGGCACCTGGTGACCCGGGTGCAGGAGCTGGCCTCGGCCAAAGAGGTGTGGTTCCGGGCGGCGGTTGATCGCCGTCCCCATCGCCGGCGGCCTGATCCTGGTGCTGCTCATCATGCTGGCGCTGCGAATGCTGCGCAGCGAGAACAAGCGGCTGCAGGATCAGCGGCAGCAGATGCTGTCGCGGCTCCACTTACAGCTTCCACGGCCACCACACCAAGAAGGGCCACGTGGCCAAGCTGGACCTGGAGTGCATGGTGCCCGTCACGGGCCACGAGAACTGCTGCCTGACCTGCGACAAGATGAGGCAGGCCGACCCGGGCGGCGACAAGCTCCTGTCTCTGGTGCACTGGGGGATGTACAGCGGCCACGGCAAGCTGGAGTTCGTATGACTCCCGCCGAGACGCCGGCCTTTTGCGTTTCAACTTCAGAAGACATTCCCCATGTTTCTTTTTTTTTTTTTCTTTGTCCGGTGGACTTTTGGGTTTGTGTTTTTCAGTTTTATTTAAACCAGAGAGGACTGAGCTGATGGCGTGTGGTTTTTGCTAGAGGAGCACTTTACTTGAAAATGAAAGGCGAAGCAACGAGGAGCTGTATTTAAACTTGAGAGGGCAGGACTGAGGCGGGGGGGGGGGGCTGGGGGGAGCTCCGCCGCCGCCGCCGCTCCCGAGGATCCTGGACTTTGGACACTGAGCGCTGAAGGATTCCAAATCTGTCTTATTTGCACATTTGTAAAGAAAAAGGAAAAAAAAAAGATGAAAGTTGTCGTTGCTTCAAACAAGATTTTACACTGACACCAGGGTACAAAAAAAAAGACTTTTGAGGAGAAAACAAAATCCAGTGTTTGACTGTTAAGTGTGAAAACTCCTCCGTGTACGTTTTCCTGATTCAAGTTCAAGCTTATTGTAAAGATTTAAAGTATATATATATATATCTATTTTTGTCTGATGAACCTGACTGGCGTGTGTCTTGTTTTGGGTGAATGTCCAACATGCCTCTCTCTCTCTCTCTCTCTCTCTCTGTGTGTGTGTGTGTGTGTGATCAGACCATAAGCTTGATTGTGAGTGTGAAAGAAACTTCCATTAAAATGACTTTTTATTTATTTGACGATTTGTTCTTGTGGTTTATTTTATTTTCCCTGTAACGTCACAAATAAAGGAGCGACTCAAAAGCATCCAGCGCAAGTAGCGAGGTGTGTGTGTGTGTGCGCGCGCGCCACGCCGTAGTCCAGCCTTGGTGTGCTGGGGACAGGAGGCCTTGCTTCATGGCGAGGCCGTTACATCAGTCAGTCGTTCTCGAACCCTCTCCGGAGGTCAGAGGTCAGGCTTTCGTCTTCAAATAAAACAAAATGCTTTTTCTCTCTCTCTCTCCCGGCTTCGTCCTGCGAGCGGCAGCGCTCCTGAGCCAATCTGAAGGAGAACTGATCACTAATAAGTGCAACAGTCCGGAATGGTGCGCGCTTGATTCGTCTCAGTTTGGGTTGCATTTCCGTCGAGCGCTTTTGTCAAGAGTTTCTAAACTCCTGCTGAATATTTACATTTCTACGTCCGAATGTCACAGTGAGGTGTAATGGTTTGCCGTGTGTGCGTCACGCAGAGCCGGACCGGGTTGAAAAGTTCATTTCACCACCAGTCGCCGTGGTAACAGATGCAAGACATCCTCTAAAGTTGAGGTCCACTTCAGCGAACGACTGCGTGTCTCTGCGCTGACCCTTTCTTTCCATTAGGAGGACAGGAAAACACTATTAGCAACTAACCACTTAGCAGCAGCTTGCATTAGCGGGACTGGGGGGGCCTCCCCCAGGACTATTACCCTCGTAATAATAACAATGTCCTCTCTTTGGCCCGCCTAATGTGACTGCTGTTTCATTTAGCCTGATTCCGCGTCGCTGGCTCACCTGTGGGTGTCAGGTGAGGAAATCACAACACGCGAGCTTCAAATGCGTCGCCGTGTTTGTTTTCAATCATTATACGAGGAGAAAACCCGTTAGATAAAGGCAATGAGACACACACACACACACACACACACCTTCTGTGTGTAGCTGCTTTGTGCACTATGTAGGCCAAACCACACACACACACGCCACACGCCACGCTCCCATCTGCTGCCCTGGCTGGACGGACTCCTTTCTCAGCAACATCCAGGGGCAAACGGCGGCGTCCATTAGCATCAGCCGTTTGGTGCAGCGCTAGGTGGTCAAGCTTTTTGTATTCACATGCAAATTGAATGAGCTGTCTGACCCAGAGCCCCAATTTGTTTCCAAGATGCCCCCCCCTCCCCATCGTGGATTCCTATTCATGCTATCATTTTAGCTCCCTTTCCAACTTTGTCTCCTTTGACATGCAGACTGGAACGTCCCTCCATCCTCAGGTGGGGGACATTCCTGAGGGCTAACAACATGCAGGTATTTCAACCCATGAGGTGCCCCCCCCCCACTCCATCTGTGTTCCTTCACTCATAATGATGCAGACAGGCCTGCAAGCCTCATGTACAACAACATGTGAACACATGGAGCCTGTTAACACCTGAGCTCCGTGATGGACGCACCAACAGGCCTCTCTAAACTCAAAGCCACTCCGTTGGGCTGGGGACGCATGGAGTCTGTTTTTATTTCTGTTTGAATCCATGTTCACACATGTGTTGAATTAATGTCTAATGATGCTTTTATTAATGGAGTAAATGGCAGATAATCGGCACTCTTCTCTGTGCCATTATTGTAGATGGTCCTGCGTGCTTAAAAGTAGGATTTTAGGGAGAGAAATCCAAGCTAGCTTCCTTTTTCCAACTTTTTAATTGCCAAATGTCAAATATGTCAACTCATGTAGTTAGGGAGAGACGGAGGGAATTCAACTGGCAGTTATGTTGCAACTGATCACAGTGTTATCCTCCTTATATTCCTTTAAAAGGATTATTACACATAAATTGTGTTTCAGAAAGCTCAGATTTGATTTATATATTAAATAAAAAAAAGTAAACATCTAACAGTTATTGTGAAAGCATGCTAAGACACGCTTCCCTGCTGTTGCCAGCGTTGGTCATATCACTGATACTTGAATGTTGCTTACATGTCCCCCAAACACAAACAAATAGAGACGCTCCAGAAAATAAACACAACTTTTTGTCCTGGGGGACAAAAAACAAGAAATTCTGGACTTTTAATAGAAAAATCTGCACGACTTGCAGCGTAACTCCTGATGACGGACATCAACTGGGATAAGACGTGATCTAAATATTTAGGCAATTCATTTCCTTCCACTGGATAAAACTACAGCTTTAGTGCATGTCCTCATGCCCCCCCCCCCTCCCACTCCCCATCTAAACATTTACTCCAGTGTGTTGTTAGCATTTAGATATAAATCTGCCCCAAAAGAAAAAGTAATAATGTTGGGAATGTTTGCAGGACAGACAAGACTAAAAGTCAACATCTGTAAATAGCAAAGACGTTTTGTTATTCTCTGAAAAGAGGGGATTCCAGCAGGAACGTGCAAACAAAATGTTTCACATCACGCACAAGTCTAGACCTCAGCGCTGATGAGACTGTCAGGTGCGGGCCCACTTCCTCAGTGGCCCCCCCCGTCTTTTGGCTGAGGGTCAGCACCCACCCAAAGACACCAGTGGGATCCCGCACTCGGCCACACATCCTTTCACAACACATTACGTACGCCAGCTGGAGGTTTGCAGGCGTGATTTGACCAATCACGCAATAATAAGCCCCAATAAAGTCGTTACTGCACAGGAGCACTCCCTTTCTTTCCCGTAACATGTAACAGATTACAGTCGAATAACTCCCACGATGAGTTATGTCAGCTTGACACAGGAGAACTAAATAAATATACAAATGCTGCATAAACATCTGTCAGCCACCAGAGTTTTATTTTCCACGCAGGTCCTGACGATGACATAAATGACCTGTCAGCTTGTTGCACGGTTTGCAGGAAGTCGGCGTGGATCAGTACCGACTCGTGGTCCAGACCAAACGTGCATGAATGAACACTTAATAACACGGATCTGGAGCAGGCGTAAAGGTATCCCGGGGTGTGGCGTTCTCCCTCAAGGCTGCGTGCGTGGTAAGGACGGCGAACAATGGCCCCCACAAAGCAATTCGGTCTGGAAGTGGGCCAGGCTTGTCTACCTAACAGAAATGTGCACCTTGAGCTGGCAGCGTGGCCTCGGGGACCCGATGCGAGCTGGCCGGCTCTGATCCGCGTCCATTGTGAGCGTGGATCCCGGGGATTACGGCGCGGAAAGCAGAGACGCTTATGTCTTCCTGATAATGCCTCCGTGTAAGCGAAGCTAAACTCACAGTCAGAGTTTAGGAAGTGCTATAAAATAACACACGGTTGTGGCGAGATGAAGCCGGCCTTCCAGCTGAAACCTTTAAATCTAATCTCACACGGACACAGGAAGGCATCGTCTCAGATTCTCAGACGCTGGGCTCCATCCGGCTATTCACATTTTAGAAACACATTTGTCGCTGATTCCTCTCTATTCCCCGTATAGTTGTGTGCTCTCTCTTCCTCTCTCTCCTCCTCAACCCAACCGGTCTTAGGTTCTGTTCAAGGTTTCTGCCTGTTAAAAGGAAGTTGCTCCTTGCCTCTGTTGTCAAAGCGCTTGCTCTCGTGGGACAAGTTGGGTTCTGTCTTTCCCTGCTACACCTGTAAAGTGCCTTGAGATAACCTTCTGTTATGATCTGGCCCCATTGAATCGAATTTAACCGGATCAGTTACTCATTTTTAACAGGAAGAAGTGACAGAATTTAGTGCATTTTCATTTGTCTTTATTTGAAGTAATTAAAACCCAGTTTAAATGATCATCTGAAGAACTTTATTTCCTTATCAGGCTTATCTAACGGGAGAGTTTTATGTGAGCGTTTTATGAGCTCATGTGATCTGTTTATTTTACTGAGGTGAGCATCTGGTGCACTATTGGACTCCCCACCACAGTAAGAAGGTTCTGGGTTTGAATCCAAAGGCAGGGCCATTCTGTGTGGTGTTTGCATGACTTGGACCGTAGGAGGAAGCCATAGAGCCTGAAGAGAAAAAGCATGTATTTGCATGGGTTTTTGAGGGAGTTTAAATAAAGTAAGAAAGTATTTATTATTATTAAGAGTGGTGGCAGTAATCAGATGTGATTAATCATGATAAAGTAAGAAAATACAGGTACTTGCATAAATTAATGGATGGATGAAAATATCTTTTTTTTAGAGTTCTTCCCAGCATGCAGCACATTTCTAGATGTAAAATTCTTGTCTGTATTTAAGTTTCAAATCCTTTCTTCCTTCAATAAAATTTGAAGTGACACGATGAAGTCATTTACTACCTAAACTACCTCGTTTACTGTGAATGGCTGCTTCCTGTTTGCAGTGCAATGACTGTTGCAGCCCAAATGTTTGGTGCTCTGCAAAGAAAGATTTGCACACTCTTGTGTAAAGTAGTTTAAGCAGTGTGACCAGTGTATTTTTTTACCCCCACACAGAGGGTCATCAGTCAGATGTCTTAATCAGCAAAGAGCCTCGTCCATCCCAAAGGTCTACTTAGTTCATCAGTTGGTTCTGGGCCCGCCTCTGGGCCCGCCTCCGGGCCCGCCTCCGGGCCCGCCTCCGGGCCTGTGCGTGCTCTAATCGTGTCCTGTTTGGAAAGCAGAGCGCGTAGAGATAAACAGCAGCTCCTCTGCTTATCTGGCCTTTCTGTAGAGGCAGCCACCTAAAGCCCTCCAGGGTCAGCCTAAATCCAGGGGGGTGGGGGGTGGGGGGGGGGGGGTGCTTGTGGGGCAGGACACGTTTCTTTGCGCTGTGGCGCTCTGGACGTTTTTCGAGGCCGTTCCAGTGAAGCCGGCGGTTTCGGCATTAAGTCGCCTCGTGTCCTTCTCGGTGTGAAGCTCCGAGCATGAAGCTGCTGGGGAGACTCACAGACCTGCATGATGGCTTTAAACATACCTTCCTGCAAGACATATGGGGGGGGGGGGGGGCATTGACCTCCAGATATATATATATATGCGGGCTTGTCTTTGGGGGCCTTTGGGACAGGTCAAGCAAAGCAAACAGGAACTTCCTCCGCCTGCTCCTCACTAAACCGGTAATAAGGAGGCACCCTGCAGGGAACACGGCCCAAACTCCAGTAGTGCATGTAGCTCATGCATGTTTTTATGACTGAGAACTAACGGGAAATACCAGCGTCGGGTAACACTAACTCTCTTGTTTCAAGTTGGGCGATCACAGAGTCGTTCAATGGTACGTTCCTGCAGGGAACATGGATGTGATCAGCGGCAGCTTTAATTTGTTGTAGTAGATAAAATATATATCCTCCGGAGACCCAGCCCGCTGACATGCGTCCTCTGTAATGGACAGACGTCCACTCCAGAGGACATGCTAGCGGGCTGGGTCTCCGGAGGATATATAAAACTCCTCTGTCTGTATGAATGGAGAAGCAACAGGCCTCTCGTGTGTCGGGTCCAGTTCTGCGCTTCATCATCAGGTGGAAAGACTGTTTACTGCCGGGGTCAAGGTCCCAGGCACATGTTTACGGGCTCTCAGATGAACCATTGTTGTTAAAGCGCACCCTGTGCATGCAAAGGCCATGCTGGAGATCATATCTAGCAGCCCCCCCCCTCTGCCCCGGAGCCAAAAGAAGCCCATTCTAACTCGATTCATGAGATCAACCGACAAAAGAACATTTAAAAGCCGTCGTCTGGGGCATTAGGGTAAGACATCCGCCGCTCTTGTTTATCCATCTCCAGTGGCCTTTTCTCTCTCTTCTTCCACGTTAATGCGAATCACATTTTATTTTGTAATTTGATTTGCTTTGAGACATGCTGAATTAAACATAACAACACATTTCCATTGCCTTTCTTTATAATTCCATAAGCAGCAGCCTGGAAGCAGAAGCTCTGGATTTCATTTGCTCTCCTTTCTCAGTGTGGGAGGTTATGTGGCCGCCCTAACCTTTTTAACATTAAAGCCCTCCCCTTAAGAGATCGTTGTGATAATCCCTTCCTCCCACCCCCCATCCCCCACTCCTCTGCCCCTTTGATTCCCCTACGGGGGCGTACAGGAAAATGCTTTTACTGCTGCTTTACTTCCCTGCTTGGCTCCTCAATGCTCGCCACTTCTCTCCTCTGGTTTCAGCCCGCCGCCGCTCACCCGGCCCGGCCCGGCCCGGCCCGGCACAGAGCAGAAGCCACAAGCGTCTTGTGTGGTAGATGTGATGCTGGTGTCCCTCATCTGTGGGGCATTAAGAGTGAGAAGTGAGATTAAGGCTGTCTCCCCAACACCGTTGCAGTCTGCAGCCAGACGGGTGGGGCCGGGTGAGGACAGGGGAAACAGCAAACACACAAGAGATCGTCTGACATCCACCCGTTTGTTGTTTAACATTTAATTAACCATTCCATTGTTTTGTGTTTCCTTTTCTTTAGTAGTCATAATCTTTTTAAATATATAAATGTCTATTCGGAAACCTGAAAATGGTTTTTTTTGGATGGATGTGATTTTAAAAAAGCTTCAGAGGTACTACTGGTGTAGTAGAAGAGTGCTGATTGGTTGGCCACTGATGACATCGCTGATTGGCATAACGCTATTGGCAAAGCTAACAAGCTACATATTTTCAAAGATCCAGAAGTTTTTTTTTTAAATATATGAATAACTAAAAATCGATCGTGCCTGTGGTTGACATCCCTGATGGGGCTGATTTAAAAAGCTTTTCACTTTTGTAAAAACGTTTGTGTTTCGCTACGGGTTTCATCAGACACATCGATACATTTAAAAATATGAGAGGAAAATGGTGCAGACAGAAGCACACTTTATGTTTATACACCTCCCACTGTGAAAGTTTGCATCCCATCTTATCTGAACTTTACTTCAGACAATATTGAGTTTGTACAAAGCAAGGATTATTCTTATTTTCTGCGCAAAGTTACCCAAGGTGTTGCGAGAAGGCCAGACCACACCTTGCGTCCTCACGTGGCTGGTGCGTACAGTATCAGGACAGACAATGCGAAGCCCAATCGGTCCTTTAAGCGGAGTTTTAACGCTTTACTTTACCCTCCACTGAAATGAATCAACAGCAACGTTCTCCTAAGACTCCACTTGACAAGTGTATCTGGTACTCTTCCCAGCCCTTGCGTTGGGGTGGGGGGTGGGGGGTGGGGTGGGGGGGTAGTTACAGAGGGACGTGGGCATGGGGTGGAGGGTGGAAAGACGAGGGTTCGTGTGGCAGTCTGGGACAGACACATGTAATTTAGACCAGAGGTGGAACCTGAGAGCCCTGCAGTCAGACAGGAAGCACTGGCTTAACTCCTGTCCCATTTGGATGACAGGGGGGGGGGGGCACGGCCCGGCCTGGGACTGGTTGGATTTGACCTGTGATATATCCTTAGCTGCACCAAACAACACTCACATGCTAAAATATATAATAGATTATTTATACATATGTATTGATGTACATATGAGTTGTTGTTCTTTTTATTTGAAAGCTTAAAAGAAGAATGTTACGCTCAGTTTGACGTGGATTCTTGTTGCTTTCATAAGTAAAATAACATCAAAGTGTCGTTTGTCGGCAGCTTTTGTCGGAGTGCAGCCGGCTGGTTTTAGCTTGGAGCTAAAATAAAAACCGAGAGCGATTTATTGAGCTCATCCAACCAGAGACGCACAAATAAACCACAATCCATCTGTAATAGTTTTCACATTGCCCTAATATAATTAGCTTAATCTCAGTGGGCAATAATAGAAGTATGAATTGAGAAGTAAACAAGCCCTTCATCCACCCGCCATCCTGGCTCTTCTAAGGTCAAAGTGATTTTCATCCGGCTGCAGATGTGTCTGGGAGCCGCCTCTAAACCCAGCCCGGCAAATCTGAGACCCAAACACGATGACGTTCCCTGGAGCTGAGGCTTCGTGCTGCCGGCGGGGAAAGGATCATCCCACGTCTCGCTTGGAGCCGGTCGCTGCCTCTCTGTGAAGCACTGAGCGATCGACGCCGTCGCCGACCTTGCTGTTAATAAGTCCGTAAACACCGAGCGCCGACTGACCAGCAGGCCGGTGCCGTGTTGGAGCCTCTGTCTGGCAAAGTGGAAAGAACACGAAGCCCGTTTAACTGTCTCTGCTTCTCATAAACCTTGCAGCGAGAATTGCCCGCCTGTTAAAATAAATTGCTGTATTTAAAGTCGAGTCCAAAAGAAGCTATACAGTCTCGTCTTGCAGCTTCAGGGATGCAGCAGTGAGTCCTGCAAAATCAGCACAGTGCGTTGTGTGTGTGACGGAAGCTCATGTATGCCTCCTGTGTGTGTGTGTGTGTGTGTGTGCGCGCACACATGAAACGCTTTCACACATGAGACGTTTTCTCCCGAGGTGAGTCTAAAGTGTGGTGATTTTATCTTTCGACAAATAAACATGAGGAAAGTGTCGGGCTGAAAGGTGCATGTGTGATATGCGGACGTACGGAAACGGACTAACATCGCCCCGAGTCAGCAGATCCTCACGCCTGACCTCCGGCCCCTCCTCTGGACTTACGTAACGTCGGAATAGTGAGTACCGTAGTTCATGTGTGTTTCAGGCGGGCCTTCCGGCGTGTGGATGAGGGGGGGGGGGGGCACTGTGCCCCTTCCAGTGTGTGTGTGTGGGTGTGGCACATCCGCTGTTGGCAGGGCCTTTCCGTTCTCACAGCAGCGTCCAGGAATGTGTTCATCGTCTGTTCCCCTGTTTTCGTGAACATGGACGTGTGATGTCATCGCCGTGAATTTCAAACACTGTCGATTTCCCCTCTGCTGCTTTAATTTTTTTTTTTTTTTTTTGCATGTAACCGTCTTGTAAAAATCGAATTAAACGGACTGAACTTCCATTCATCTCCCTTCACATGACTATGCTGAGGCCACTAGCTAGCGCTGCTAATAGCAGCTCTGCAGGGCCCCCTTGTTTTCTCCAGCCTTTTGTTTATATCTTATTTGATCCTCTCTGTGTCCAATTATGTGAAGCTGCAACATACCGGCTTCACCACAAGGATCATTAAAGTTGCATCTAATCTCATCTAAACTCAATGCAGACCACTTTGTCACAGGAGGTCCTGTGTGTGTGTGTGTGTGTGTGTGTGTGCGTGTGTGATCATTCGAGCTGCAGGGGGGCGGAAACTCCACGACAGTGTCCTGTTCTAGTGTCCTTGAGCAAAACCTGACTTAAAAAAGTACCAAAGAGGAAACAGATGAGTCACAAATTATTGCTGACATGCAGGCTTCTCGCGTCCTCGGGCTGCTGGGAAGAGAAGGATTGTTCTGACCGCACTCCTCAACCTGTTCTGGCAAGATGGAGGTTTTGCATGCGATCCCTTCAGAGTGTGGATCATAATTCAGTAAAGTGGATTAAAGACGAAGTGAAATAGCCACAAATCAACTTTACGGAGGAAATGATTCGGTTTTGGAGTTTGGGACTTAACGGCATGAGAAAGGGCGCCCCTTTTAGAAGTGAAATTGCTGCATCCAAGCTTTATTATAGGCTCTAGGAACAATTTGTAACTCATTTCTGCGCATCGCTGCGAGTCCAAGAGCCTTTCATCAGACATTTACGCTCATCAGTAAACGGCACAAACAAGACTTCGGGACCACATTCTGGAAAATGATCCGCATTTCCTCTTGGCCTTTCTGCGGCGAGGCCTCGCTCTCCCTATGAGGAGCGTTCTAGCGTGGTCCAAGACGCCGGGCCTCAGGCTGCGCTGGCAAACAGAACCCAGCCGATGCCCAATTAGATTTGAGCGGCATGTCAGGAATAGAACGGTTCTCACGACTTCTCTGCGGCTTGATCTGCTCATCTCTAATGTGATTTAGCTTCAAACGCAGAGGACGTGATTGGCAGCAGAGAGCGCTCTTTGGGTTTAAGGTAGAAATCCTTTGATATAAAACTTTGGACAGATTATATCTGTTTGTACAGGGAATAAAAATAATAATAAAAAGCGTTTCCAAACTCCACCCAAGATCGTTATTAAAGAGGTTCCTCTTAAAACCCTGATTGTCGATGTGATTATTCTTTTTGCCGTGCGCTGCATGTTGTCCATTAGAGTCCCTCACAATTCAGTAGCTCAGGGTTGTTCTGGTCCAGTGGAAGAATGAGTGGCAGGAGCCTGCTGAGCGCTCCACTAATGAAACTCATTCCCCGGCTTGTCTGTCTCCACGGTAGCCCCCCCTCAAACGACGCCCAGCTGCCCACTACTTTCTGCTGGCTACAACACGCATCACAGCTCCAGCCCACTCCATAAAGCAGCGCTTACAGACCCTCTTCTTTTCTCCACAACATCTTTTTCCAGAAATTAATCACAGGTTTTAAAGCATTTTTTTTTTTTTTACATGATACTTAAGTCACTGATAAATGGTAATTGATGGGTATGATCGATCGGATTACTTGCTGATCTCCAGAGTTCATTGTGTAAATTTGTGGACTGACCCAATCCAAGGTATCTTGGGATCCACCCCCCCTCCAACTATTTTGGAGATTGTTTCCTAAAATATTGTTATTATTATTATTATTATTAAAATTGAATCAATTTATGGAGTCATATTTTGCTGAAATGTGGATTTGGGAGGACGAAAACGATCTTGGAGAGGAGGAGGAGAAGGAGGAAGGGTCAGCTATAAGAGCTATAATGATTACATAAAACAAAATCAACATCAGAATAGTTTTGCCTGGAAAACAAATAAACTACATTTTATTGAACTACAAATCCATTCCAGGAATAGAAGAGAGCGAAGGAGTTGGCCGAACTGTTTTCACAAATGCATGTGAAGAAAATGAAAGGAAGGTCAGCAGGGAGCTTTACTGCAGGTAAAGACTGTGTTGCAGTGAAGAAACAGGAAGACATTCCCAGCGGGAGGGCCGGCTCATTAACATATCCTGTTGCAGCCCGGAGCAGCCCAACAGCTACAGGTTAGCAGACATTACACCCCCCCCCCCCCCCCCTCTGTCTCCCCCTGTCTCCCCCTGTCCCCCTCTGTCCCCCTTTGTCTCCTGTCTCCCTCTGCCTCCCCCTATCTCCTCCTGTCTCCCTCTGCCTCCCCCTGTCCCCCTCTGTCTCCCCCTGTCTCCCCCTGTCCCCCTATGTCCCCCTCTGTCTCCCTCTGCCTCTCCCTATCTCCCTCTGTCTCCCCCTGTCTCCCCCTGTCCCCCTATGTCCCCCTCTGTCTCCCTCTGCCTCTCCCTATCTCCCTCTGTCTCCCCCTGTCTCCCCCTGTCCCCCTATGTCCCCCTCTGTCTTCCTCTGTCTCCCTCTGTCTCCCCCTATCTCCTCCTGTCTCCCTCTGCCTGTTATGATTCTGTCTCCCTGATAGTTTTCTCTGTCTGAGCTGGAGCAGGACGAGCAGGGGGCGGGGCTGAGCTGGAGCAGGAGTGGCAGCCCTGCACAGCTGATTCCAATCGGGCCTCGTCTCCTCACTCGCACCATAAAGACTCGGGCCTTCGCCCCGCACCTCGCCAGTGTCAGCGTCTCCCAGCGCACCTGACTCGACGTGCTCATCGTCTACTTGGCTCCCCGTCACAGCCTGTTTCCTGTTGTCACCGTGGCGGTTCTACAGAGCCTTCTCGCCAACGTCATCGAGCCTTCTGGAGTCGTTGTTTTCTGGCAGATCATTAAAGACCAGCTATAACCTGCATCCGGTGTTGTGCCTGTTTAGAGCGCCAGTCGGCCCAGCCCCCGTGACACTGTCTCCCCCTGTCCCCCTCTGTCTCCCTCTGTCTCCCCCTATCTCCCCCTGTCTCCCGCTGTCTCCCTGCAGTTGACAGCTTTAGGAACAGAATATTCCTGCAACATGTAGACTCGTAGAACAACCCAGAGGTCGATCTTTTCTCGTTTCAACCTCCGTCTCACTTTTGTCTTTTTTTTAATCCCAAAGCAAACTGCTCGTCTGTGTTCGAACGCCCCGTCTGCTTTCTGGGCAGCGTCCCCTCGCTTTTTTTTTTTATTTATTGCACACAATTATCCAACATTGAGACTGCCCTACCTTTTCATTTGCATGCTCGGCTACGGTTTCAAAACGTGACTGGACTTCCTGTTGCTGAAAAAGGCAGCCCGAGGAGAGGGGATGTTTTCCTTTCTGTTCTTCCTCTGAATGATAAAAGCCAATGTTTTCCAGACTTGACACACATCTTCAAAATGACTGCTCATAGGAATGCAGTAAAAGTCTGAAACAGATGCATTGCCTTGTGGCGAGTGTTGTGTTGCTTAGGCAGAGACACAACATGGCTCGTAAATAAGGACATGGCCGCCCAGATGACGTGTGCTTTAAGATGTCAGCAAAAACAAAAAACAAAAAAACACTTTTATCCTGATTGTTTTTTTTACTCTTAAAGCGATGCTCTTTTTTTTACCCTTTGCTCAGTTCTTCATTCAACTGGCAGCGACTTCCTCCCTAGTAGAAACAGTTGCAATTTTATGTTTGCTATTAGCAGAGGTGCTGAAAGGCCGGAAAATGTACATTTCTTTTTTTTTACGAACTCATGACTTTATGAGTTTTCAGGAGAGCACATACCACACAGTGAGAAGCTGGGTGAGATGAAAAGTGGTAGGAGAAAGTTGTTGTTTTGTGTGTGTGTGTGTGTGTGTGTGTGCAGCTCTGTGCATTCAGTGAATTCGTATAAACGCCATGTCTTGATTTTTTTTTACCACAGACGCCAAACCAAAGCGTAATTGCATGGAAGTTTATGAGATCCATTTGCCATATTTGGCTAAATGAATGTGTGTGTGTGTGTGTGTGCGTGTGTCTGGGGATGGGTATGGCATGGAGATCTTTGTTTTCACAAACATCCCCTCTCTAGCACAAGCACACCAAACCGCAGACCTACAGACGTTAAATGAATTCAGTGAAGGTTTGGCGGGAGGCGTCAGAGCGCGGCGAGATTACGCCTGCCCCGTCTGCGTTTTCCTTCATTTACTACCAAATTGCGTGCAGCAGCTCAGGGCCTCATTGAATCAGGTCGTTACTTGGGTTCCTGTTAATGCCATATCCAAGAGTCAGCAGGGGAGGCAGCGAGGGAAAGAGGCCAAACAGCTAACCAAGTGATGTGGGTTTAGTTTATGAAATCGCAGAATCCCTTCTGTGTAAATAAACATGGATTTCTTTGCAGGTCGTCAGCAAGCAGAGGACGGACGGCGCTGGCAGCGATCAGATTGCATTATGCTCTGACATCACGAGGATCTCGCCTGAGCTAGCGGTGCATGTAGATCCACTCTCTGTGCATGTGCTGACCCTGTTTGTGCTGCTACAGACTGGAGCTGCTGACGTGGAACTGTTGCAGGCACACAGGTTCTGCTGCCGGATGTGTCAAAGGTCGAGTTTTATTATTTTCTTGAAGTCGGGGTCGGGCCAGGCTAATATAAGAGCCGTTTTCTTCTTGCTGTTTCTTTTCAATCATGAAAGTGCTGATTGAAGTCGAAAGTAAAAGCAGTATGTACAAATGATGTTGTCCTCTTTTATGAAAGGAACAAAATAAGTAAAAATACATAAATAAATATCAAGTCATTGTTTCTTTTTTGGGGCTGTTAGTCTCACCTGGGATTTCCCCCACCTTCCAATCAATACATGAGGATAATGCTAGTAGAACATAAATGGATGAAACTGCTTTCATTACTGTCATGCTTGCGTTTTATTATTTATGGTATGTTTTTGCTTACATGCCCTGCCTTTGTGTGTTGCATTATTTCCTGTGTTCTGTGTCTGACCTCTTTTCCCCTCTTTGCCACACCTGCTCCTCATTCCCTCCGTCACCCGGCCTTCTCATCCCTCCCTCTGTCTTTAGTCTGTTGAACCTCCAAATCCCGTTCCAGCCTTTTTTCTTTCTCACGCCATAGCCATCGTCTCGTCTCTGAACCGTTGCCTGATTTTTGACCTCGCCTTTTGCCTAACGAGTTGGATACCTTTCAAATCCTTTTTCTTTTTTTTTTGGATTAAACCCTTCTATTGCTCTACCGCCAGTCTGTGCCTCTGCATTTTGAATCCATCCTGTTCATTGTTCTTGCTGTACTGTCATGAGCTTGTAAAAAGCTTAATCAAACACCTTGTAGTTGTTTTCCATGCTGCAATGCCAGAGGCACAAACTGTAATGACAATGCATGCCTCTCTCTGGCCGGGAACCGTTTACTGTGATAATTAGTGTTTGAAAGCAGCAGCAGCAGCTGAAGACATAAGATGGTCCCTGGTGTCAAGTCTCTGTTCACACTGGTCTGGGAAGACGGAGGAGCAGCAACTGGTTCTCAACGTTTTAATGGACTTCTTTGGCGATCACACAGCGATGAGAACAAGGGTTCTCATCGCGATTAATAAATCAGATTGACTCCCCCCCCCCCAAAAAAAAAAACCCCCATGAAGCTCAGAAGCTTTGCTGAACTGTAATTCCAGTGGAGCCAGACCTGTCATTTAACCCCCAAAACTGTTTCAACCAGCTTGTCGGGACTTTGTGGCTGTTCAGGGATACAACTGAGGGACGCTGGCTTCAAGCAGAACCTCTGCATTTTCATCAGAACTGTGTTTTTTTCTTTTGGGGGGGGGGGGGAGAGTCAATCTGATTTATTAATCGTACAAGTCTTTGAATGTCTGGAACCTACTTACTCTATTAGAAGCCTTTAGAATCTCTTGAGTTCATCTAACTTGTTCTCTCCCGCTGTTTCAGCAGGCCCACGGACTCTGATTAGCTACCAGTAGCAATTCAGCAACAACATCAGAAGCCGGTCTCCCCTCTTGCCAGTGTTGCATCCATCCCACGCAGTGCCCCACTTTCCCATCTGCGTTGCTTCAGCACCTGCCGAGTCATTGGCGGCTCCCACGCGTCCGGCAGAGCGCGTGTCTCGCACTCGATCTGGGATTCCAGTTAGTGCGAACCGTTTCGTCGGCTCGCTGTCAAATTGTGGCGACCGCAAACAAGCAGACTGTCAAAAATAAGAGCAATGACTTTCCCCAGTAACCTCAGCAGTCTGTGTGTTTGAATCATGGCTAGCTGGTGGATTTACAGGGACACACAGCTGTCTCCGTAGTGGAAACAGGGAGATATAGCGGGCCATTCTTGGTGCCCGCACAATTTTAGGGACAAACACGCCATGTTGGAACAAGCACCAGTGATATACTGGATATGTGGCTGCTATCGCAGTGGGATGAAGTTCCCTCCTTTCAAGTATTCCTCATTACGACAAACTCAGTGACACTTTAAAAGTTATTGCACACAAGCTGTGAACAGATTTCTATCCTCCGCCTCCACTCACAGCCTTTCTGGGTGTCTGGAACAGCTTTTCAAGGTCGCATCGCTCCGTCATTGGAGCCGCTCCGAACTAGAGAAACCTCTCATCGTCCCGTAGTCTCTCCATTCATTCAGTCCTTCCGGGCTCTGTTCCCATGGCGACCCATTACGAGCATGCCACTAAGCATAGGACCCTCATATAGGCGAGGACCATTTGCACGCAGTGCAGACTGAGAAGGTATAAGAAGATGAAGTGTGAGAGCATTTGTCCAGCCCTTATTTCATTTATTATAAATCCTTATTTGGGCTCCTTGTAGGAGCCACAGAGGAGTCTCTGTTCACGCGGTGCAACAGTCAGATGGAGGTGGCGCTGTCTGCCATCTGATTTCAGGTTTTGATCCCAGTTTGGCATTCATGAAAGCATTAACAGTATCTTAGAGAATGGCATGTTGTATGTGCCACTTGTTCAAGCTGGGGGAGGCTTCAGGCTGTGATGACGGCGCTCACTGTTTCCATTCGGGCAGAGCAGAATGATGTCAAATCCTCATGTGCCAATCATTATATCTATTATGCTCTGAGGCAGCGATCGGCTCAAACACTCTCACACACACACACACACACTCTCATTAACACAAAGTCAGGATACTGATTACTATTTTTTAATTAAAGGTGACGTTTTTGGCCACTCGAAGCAGCAAACAGGTCTTGTCATTTAGATGATTGGATAATCAGCATGACAGAAAAACAAAAGCCAAATGTAATTCCATGAAAAGTGGAAGAACCGGTTTTCTTTGATTTGTCTTTTTGATTTAAACATTTCTTCCTAAGCTGTTGATGGATTGTCATGATATTTTGTGGAGGTTTACATTTTAGGGAGAGAAAGAGCGGACTATATTTTAGAATAGATCTTGCTAGATTTTCTTGGCTGCAGCACGGTGGCGCAGGGGATAGTGCTGGTGCTTCACACAGATTCCAACTTGGGGCCTTTCTGTGACGAGTTTGCATGTTCTCCCCGTGACTGCGTGGGTTCTCTCCAGGTTCTCCAGGTTCTTCCTCCCACCACTAAAAACATGCAAATTATATTGGTTCCTCTAAAATGCCCAAAGGTGTGTAATTCTGTGTGTGGCGGCTTGTCCAGGGTGTCCAGATTAAGCGGTTGAGAAAATGAATGAATGAAAGAATTGCTTAATAAATATAAATACAACTAGTTACGGACAGCTCATAATGATTCACCAATACGTGGGTCCAGATTTGGATCATAATGTGTATTATTGACATGTGATGTTTACTCAGAGGGGCCAACATGATCAATAACAGAGAGGGATGGAGATCTGTTATTGGCACAATAAATAGCTGAATTCATGTGGAATCAGAAGCATTCAGAGGGAATTCATGCATTTATGAAAGATTAACATTTATATAAAGAGGAAATAGATCCGGATGGACCATTATGCAAAATCCCAATTTTATTGATAAACTTTAAGGCGCAAATGTCCAGGGTCAATGAGAATGATGCAGGGGTGCGTGAAGTGACATCATCATGATGACATCACCTGAGTGTGCGTCCTGTTTTGAAAGCAGTAAAGCAAGAGCTATTGATCCCCTCAGGGTGGCACAAAATGATTCCTTCCTTTCGAGGCTTGAATATTGATGAACAGCAGAAAAAGGTCAAAGGCTTCAGCAGTTTCACGGATTTGTGTCGGCGAGGAATCGTTGAGGGCACAAATCTCTTTCAAAGACCTTTCTTTCTTCGGCAAAGCTGTTGTCATGTAAACAGGTATTCCAGTATTCCCTTTTGTGCTGCCGGCTCCTCCGTTTCATTGCTTTCTCGATGAAGGAGGGGTGAAGATGGATGGATGGCACTGGGAAGACACAGCGGGTGGGGTGAGAAATGCATGCTGGTATCGAGACCGATGGGGAGCGACTATTTACCATGCTGCTCGGCGTATTCCCCAGAGGGGCTGCTCAATTACAGACAGAGGGTGTTTAGGGGGGGGGGGGGGGGGGTGCCGTTAATTTAGCGTCTCCTACCAGCAGGCGGGAGTTTGTGAACAAACACTCTGCTACTGAATCACTGGAGGAGGTGTGTGTTTGTGTGCGTTAATTAAAGCATCATGCACATTCTTTTATTGTGAGTGTGTGTGTGTGTGTGTGTGTGTGTGGGGGGGGGGGGGGGGGGGGGGGTCCAGCTCTTCATTATGTAAACGGTGGTTATGTCGTCTACTGAGAACCCCCAGAGGGATGTTTACACTGAGGCCTTCACCAACTGACGCTGCAGCCATGAGAAACTTTCTTTCTTTCTTTCTTTCTTTCTTTCTTTCTTTCTTTCTTGACCGCATGCACACTGCTCCAGGCAACACCCTATTTTCTTGTCTGTGCTG
Source organism: Brachionichthys hirsutus (assembly GCF_040956055.1). NCBI lineage: Eukaryota > Metazoa > Chordata > Actinopteri > Lophiiformes > Brachionichthyidae > Brachionichthys > Brachionichthys hirsutus. The sequence continues at coordinate 3,822 of NW_027180928.1, read as the reverse complement.
GAGGGGAAGGTGGGATGTGTTTAACCCACAAACACTTTACCTCACATCTCCGAAAATAACAACTCAGCATCCTGCAAGCAAACCAAACTGGTTTCCATCCAACAAGCACAATACCATTCCCCTTGTGTCACCATGTTCTGCAGGGCAGCCGCTCGACTCAGCGGGCACTGCGTCCAGCTCGTAATTTCCCTAAATGTAATCAAAATCACATTCACACGAAGCTCTGGAGACATCTCCACTCACAAGACGTGCAACATGAATGCTGTGGATCTCCTGATTGGAACTGGCAGCCAGTAAGCGAGCACGAGCCAATTGTTTTGGAAAAAGGGGATAAAGAGATTTGAAGGCGCACGTAATCACCCTGAGGCGCGTTCAGACATCAGAGGACGGAATTCTCCTTTTGTTCCCCTGTTTGTTTTTGTACCTGCTGCATGTTGGGCCGGGTGCACAGGACAGGATTCAATTAGTGTTACTCTGCTGGAACCACACAGCTGGACGCCAGTCACAGGAGGGTAAAGCAAAGGAACAGGAAGTTACATCCTCAAAACGCTTGGGACAAAAACCGTTGATCATTGTTATGTTTTGTTGTTGGAGGAGAAGCATCTCCTGCATCAAGATGGGGAATGCGGAGCAACTTTTTAAGCTGTATGGATTTCATTAATACAGAAATATCTAATGTTTTGTCACGACGACACGTCATTATTACGAGTGTCAGGACTTTCCAAAGAGTGCAAGAAGTTTGGATGAAATTGCCTATATCGAGTGAAGAAAGAATTTCCCGACTGGGGATGAATAAAGTTCATGAAATCTTAATATGCGCCCTTTTAAGTTTACTTCTCGAAACGCTCCTTCTGTGTGTGTGACCCTGCTTCTTTGTCATGTGATTATAACTTACTTCCTTATTCCTTTCCACTCTTCTGTTGACTTTCTGTGAGTTTCTACGACTGACATTTTCTGAACGTTTGTTTGTTGTAAACTGTGGCAAACGTGGGCGATGGATGCGCTACAGTTTACAGCAAACAGTGAACTTCACGGGTAAAAAAAAAGAAAAAGAAATGCATATTTAATAGTCCACTTCATACAATACTGATGCTGTCCTTGTAAAATTGCTGCCAAAATAAAAACCCAAAACTCGTTTGTATGCATACAAATTGAAATGCAAATGTCTAACCTGGTAGTTTGACCTGATCTGCTGTGGAGCGTAGCCCGACAATCAATCGGAAGCAAAGCGCCGAGGTGGAGGCGGGTTGCGTGTGAGGCTTTCGATGATATATAAGCTCATCAACAACAATCATGCCGCTTGCGTGACGCCTCAGAGGCTTTTTTTTTTTTTACACGCACCAACAACAGCTGTGCACATTGCTGCGTGACTCAGACACAACACCTGTCGAGGGAAAGCAAACTGGACCTTTCAGGAGTGGAAAGTGTTTGAAGTGATGCGGCAGGAGCAGCGAGCCTGATTAACAAACGCTTGGTGCCTCCTCCTCTTGTTGTGGCTGCTGGTGTTGTGTGTTGCATTGTGCAGAGCCGTCGGGACTCCTGGAGCCAGTGTTTATCTCGCTCTTATCAGGAGCTCTTCCTCTTTCCTTCCTCCGGTGCAACACTTAGCATGGGATGCCTAACATACTATGTTTAGAAAAGACATCTGAGAAGTGACTCATTTACCTACAGACTGATTCGCTCACACGGTGCACACACACGCACACACACACACACACACACACACACACACAGCATCCTAGTGTGCAGCCCTCAGGTACTCTAAACACACATCCCATATTGCGTGCTCTCCTTGTGTTTAGTCTTAAAACGTCCAGGAAACGCCCCTCCTTTGAAGCTCCTAAGAAGCCTGAGAATGCCTCCCAGCATCTCCCCTCCTCCGGTTTAGAGTCGGAGAGGCCTGCATGGATCCAGTTAAAGTCTCACTACAGGAACATTCATATTTTGCCTTTATAGACGTGTAAAACATTCTCTTTATATTATAATACACTGCGGAACGGTCTATTAGCAGTAAACTGGAATGCTGGCAAACCTCCAGATAATGAATCAAATCAACAATGTGTGTGTGTGTGTGTGTGTGTGTGTGTGATCATCACGTGATGGCCAGCGCTGCTAAACGGAGTCACAGACAGGAGTGTGAGAGCAATTCAGCATTTTGATTTGAATTAGCCATGTCGCCCTCAGCGACTGAAAGAACACACGAAACAGTCATCAAATGCATTTACTTTGCCCTTTTTGGCGTCACACTTTGATTTGAGAAAAATGCAAGTGTAACGCTCTCTCTCTTTCTTCAGAAGGACATTTGAAATGCATTTCAGATAATCTTACTGGTGGATTCTTTTGACTTGCTACTACTTCTATTCTCAAGCAGCTTTGGAAAATGAATATATTTTTGCACGTGGTTTGTGATATTTTCTCCACTACATTTTTTTTCTGTCCTATTAAATTAGGTCCCATTTGTCACGAGTTGATAATGGTAAGAGCAACAGGTTCGTATGGTGCTATACTTTTCTGTTTTTATGGGACGCCGTGAGCAAACCAGGCAACGAATCCGATTTCCAGCAGAAATTAAATATGCTGCCAAACTGCTGTGGCTGTGACCAGACTGTTCCTTTGCCAATGTATAAATGTCTGTGAGAATAATTTTAACTGCAAAATAACTTAACTGCTGATGGCGTGACGAGTAGCGTCCCATTTCCAGGATACTCGTTTTCAACCACTACCCCTTGCTACTCTGTTTATAGAGGGCAAGTCAAAAGCAAGGGGCAAGGGTTAAAAAAAGATGGTCTATATGGGACTGGACCTGAAGCAGAACACATTTCCTGAGATCCAGCTCTTTGTGAAGAATTGTAAAACAGATGCTTGCCAAACATTAAGGGCAAATTCTAAAGGTAGTCTGCCAGTTGCTTTAGTTTGGAGGCAGATAATGAGGCAACCAGCGCACACTATTATCCCATGATTAGAGCTGCTACAGGGAGCAGCCACCCATTGAATTACAGTTTTTAACCACACCCATCATCAAGCCTTCAGGTGTGTGGTGCCAGTACTGCGTTGTTTACGCTATAATTACGTCTTTGGCTCTATGTGTGGCTCCTCTTTTGAAGCAAGAACAAAAATGCCGAAAAACCTCCCGCAGCAGTTCTGTGTGGGATCCCCCCCCCGGCATTAAGACAAACAAAGACAACCTCAGTGGTGTTCTACATTCGTCCAGCCAGGCTCTGATTATGATATTCTGAGCGCATACAGAGCCTCCAGTGTAAGTTCTGATGGCAGATAAGGCTGCCTGCGGAAAGCAGGACAGAGCCCGGAGGAAGACAATGAAATAAACATATAAGCAAAAAAACAAAAAAACACAAACAACTATTGCAGAAATCCCCAGTTTTCTCTCTTCAAATTGTGTGGACGCATGGGACTATACTTACAAACTATCACGTGAGTGCACACATATTAGTGCGGGGATGGTTTAACTCGGCGTACATGAGGCAGGCTGACGGAGCTGCTTGAGGACTGGCCCTGGGGATCCAGTCATTCCTCTGACCTGTCTGGAGATAAGGCCTCAAAAAAACATCTTCAGAAAAAACAAATCCCCCTAGAGGCCAGCAGCAAGACAAAGAAGACCTGCTGCATCTTCACCAGAGCCATCATCCCCTCCTCCGATGCGACTGGTAGGTGACTGGTAAGAGATCGCCAAACCAAAAAATGGCTCCCGGATGGCAAATGATCCTCATCCATCAAAGGTGGGAAGAATTTGATTTGATTGAAAAATCACCACTGGCAAGTGTTGCGGGAGACGTGATGCTGCCAGCACAGAAGTGGCAGGCG
>NW_027180927.1:0-25000 GCF_040956055.1 Brachionichthys hirsutus | reverse complement strand
TGCAAGGCCATGACAGCGTCAACACACCCGGTTTACCTGTGTGGCGACACACTGATCATCACAGGCATACCTGTAAAGAGAGAGAGAGGGAGAGAGAGACATTCAGAGCTGCACTCTCGTCTGTGCTTGTTGAAACGACACCAACCGCCGTCGCTGGGCTCGCTCGTCTACATCGATAGGTCAAATCTTCTTAGTCCAAAGCACGCAGCATGTTTCAGTCATTTGTTTCTCAACAGCATGCATGCCAAGCTCAGCAATGGGGAAACCCCTAAAGGAGCACACACACACCGAGCCGAGCAACCAAAACCACTTTCTATTGCCAATTTATTTTTTCTCTCCGGCAGCAGAACGTGGAGATATAACAATAGTTTTCTGCCTGTAGAGAAGGTGCAAACAGCTCGATAATTAAGGATGCATGCTGAGCCAACCCCATTTACTCTGGTGGCTGAAGTTAGAATTGCAGAAATGAGAGGCTTACTCACTGAGTGATTGACTTAAAAGATCCTTGATAACTTTTACTTTTGACTATATTCAAATAAGATGGCTGAAGTCTGAAGTGGGAGTAACAGCTGGGACGGAGAGGCCAGGCCGTCCTCCCTGTAGGCCCGCTGTGTTTCGGCTTCCTCCCTGGCTAGACTGGGCCGACAGGCCGACAGCTGACACACAGCTGTAGTGACAGAAAACTAGGGGTGGGGGGAGTCGTGGACAGGGAATGCATGGAAACAGTGTGGATAGTTGAGTAAGATGAGGCACAAAAGAAAAGATACGATGGAACAAGTGTGGCGATGACATGGCTGCTTGTGTGTGTGTGTGTGTGTGTGTGTTTAAGAGGGTGGTCTGGAGGGGAGTGACTTATGGCCTTCTGGTGTGTGTCTGCATGGGAGCATGGGGTGTGGATGTGGGCATAGAGAGGATCTCAGGGATAGCCAGCCAGTGCAGCTGTCAGAGTGGAAGACCAAATGCAATCAATGCACGGTGCATGTGTCCCCGGTGGGGGGGGGGGGGGGTAACTGAAAGAAAGACAGGCTGGCATCTCCTTTTCTTTACAGAAAAACGCCCACGCTGTCCAAATGAAAAAAGGAATAAGCTTGTGTGTGTGTGTGCAAAACCACAGTTGAGAAACTGATGACTGGGCCCCAGTCGGTGTCAACAAACATCACTTTCTACACTGTTACATGAAGGGTTTGACAGTGAAGCAGAAACAGAGGAACGAACTTTCATCCGCGGCAACAGAGAGCGACGAGGGCGATGAAGACAAGAGACGAAAAGCCCGAAACTTTTTTGGCGAGCAGGAACCAAAAGTGGCCGCAGCCATCCAAGAACATTGCTGTTGGAAACGTCAAGTGGTGTTGAACAGCTGTGGTTAGCGCTCCCGGAGATGAGCACGGAGCCCACCGCGCTTCAGCGTGGAGCCCAGTCTTCATTCTCACATTTTGTCTGGGCCAATCCAAAAGCAGATTAATGAAGAACTCATGAGCTGCAGCTTTCTAGAGCAATATGTACCCGACAAGAGTCTGGAGCAGAGAGACATGCAGAACTTTCTCTTTGAGCAGTCGTTGCTTCTTTAAAAGATAGTCTGCCAGAGTCTCTACAATTAGATTTGCAAAGTGAAAAACTGGCAAGACTAGCAGTCCTTATTCTTACCAGTTACTATGAAACCAGTCCAAATGTTAGTTCTGACCTAACGGGCAGATGGTTGCGTAGCCTAAGATTTACATCACTGCTAAAGACTTTCTAAAACATTCTGCTGTTTTTGTCTGGTGATTTCCTGCAGGCCAGACAGCCGTTCGTTTGAATTAGTATATAAAGGCAAAATGGTGAGGCTGAAACCTAAAAGGCAATAAATCATCATCATTATCGAGTCCAACATTCCAAAGAAAGTGCATAACCAGAGAGCTGCTGCACAGCAAGCAACATGTGAATGATAGAATTTAAAATTACAATAAAAAAAACACACAATAATTGGTTATTACTACAGTCGGTTATATTCGTTCATTTTCCTGATGTTTTTTTACGGGTCACATGTGCTGGAGCCTATAAGTCTACAGGCGAGAGGCGGGGTACACCCTGGACAAGCCGCCAGTTCATAGCAGGGCTACACACAGACACACACACTCACACTGATGGACACTTTAGTGTAACCATTTCACCTAATTTGCATGTTTTTGGAGGTGGGAGGAAGCTGGAGAACACGGAGAGAACCCACACAGACACGGGGAGAACACGGAGAGAACCCACACAGACACGGGGAGAACATGCAAACTCCTCACAGAAACCCCCCCAAGTTGGATTTGAGCCTGCGACCGTCTTGCTGTGGGGCGACAGCACTATCCACTGCGCCACCTTGCTGCCCCATTCTGTAATATTGTACTATTTATTTTTTCCTACATCAAACTGATTGAACCTCACGCTCGCTGTGATGGATTCCTATGAAGTTACAGTAAGTTCAAACAAGCAGTGCCATTGGGGGGCACGGATAGTATTTGTTTGGTAAGCAGCGATGTGATGGATGTGATTTGCGACTAATTTGCTAAAACCACTAATGCTTTGATTCTCTGCTGCATCGTCTCTCTCAATGTGTGAAATCTCTTCTCGCAGCCGGTGAGTAACGCTCCTTTAGACGTGACTAATGGCCGCCGGGAGACAGACAGCGAGTAAGCTCTTTGTTTTGGATTTCCGTCAGTGTGAGAGGAAGCTGGTGAGGTCGTACGCGCCGCTAACCTCCATGTCCTGCAGAGGAGGAATCAGAAATTAATCTTCAAACTTCACAGCACACTGTAGGGTGACCGCGCCAGTCAAACAAGGTCATTCTACGCTACGCTTTCCCGAAAACAAGACTTGAGCCTGTGCACTCGGGGGGGTGTTGTGAGGGAAGCGCTTCTCTCTGAAGGGTGACGGGTTCTTTGTTTAAACTGAGCAGGATAAGCATGAGCCGTTTGGTTGCATAAAACTGTCTGACTTGCAGTTAAGTCGAATATTAAAAGTGAAAATACAAGCAGTGCACTTCTAATAATTACCATCACACCCATGAGCCGCATGTTAGTGAGCTCTGGGTACCGTCGGCTGCTAGTGGTCATACGTTGGTCATCAAATTGTACAGCTGTGTGTCATAATATTCAGCCATACAAGGAAGTGCGAGTCACAACTATGGAATCCAATTTCACTGAGGTGGAGGAAGCAACGGGGAAGCAACGGATGAGTCAGTTCAACTCGGTAATGCCGAGTCAGATAAACAAATTAATGTGCAGCAACGAGGAAAGGGAGAAATGTCCTGACTGAAGGAGGTGAATCATTGTGAAATTCAGAGAGCATGGTAAAGACAAAGACAGGTTTCCCAGAATAGTCCATTTGTACTGAACTTTGCATGACTCATTAAGACATGGACAAAAACAAAAAAACCTCCGTCCTGGCAGTGCAGTCTGAGCAGGGCAGTGTCATAAAGCAGCTCAGCACACAGTAAAACTAATTCACAAGTTAAAAGAGTGCCATTTAGCCAACTCTCAAGCATAGTGCAAATAAAAGATGTGCTCATTAGTACGCAGAAAAACAGATCTGAAATCAAATGAATCGTAAAATAAAAAGTCAAACCAAAGCATGTTTTCTAATTGGCCCTTCGGCCCATTTGCAGTAACGCTCAGCATTATAAGTGTACGGCTGAAAGAGACAAATGGTGACTGATTACCACCGGTTGCTCTGGAAAATGAAGAATGCCCTCATCAACGGCAGACCGAACCGATTTTCAAATGTTGGGACAAAGTGTTGCACTAGGCCGATAGCCAGAAACACTTTTTCCTTGGCTTTTCTTTCCTTTTGTTTTGTCAAGCTGTGGAGTAGACAAGAAATAATACGGGTTTGTGGAGGTGGTTAAAATGCACAAATCAATCCTGAACACACACACACACACACAAACACACCCACATCCAATAATGCAATGCCTTCAAAAGAGCAAAAACAATTTAAAGATTTAGACTCTTATAGAAACGTTTGTGCCGACAGCCAGAGGGACGCAGGTTTTAGGATGAATTGTCAGTGTTTAGGTAGATGTCGTTTTCAATGGTTGAGTTACACCCAAGAATCAGCTATTAGATTGTTGCCAACACAAATAACAGCACTGAACAAGCCAGGACTATATTTCAAGGTGGAACAAGTGTGGTTTATCGAGAATCCCCAAAGTCTGCTCCGATATATCTCAATGCCCTGAAAGCTGTTATGTTGCTTGTAATTTTCTGGGTGATGTCATTTGTTTGACAGCTGCTTTATTTAAACTTTGTGCCAGTTTAAAAGCTTGGAAAATGTGGGAAAAAGACTGCAACCAAGCATCACCATCGCTGGCATCACAGAGACAACTCCCACGGAAGCACAAAGAGCATTAATATCTATAGCAACGCTATTAGTTTAGCGGCTAAACAAGTAAATTATATTTCGCTTTCCTTCAGGATCTTGCTCTGTGACTTTTCAAGAGATGTCAAATTTGATATTTGATCATAAATGCAAAAACAAATCCTGTCAAAATGCTTTGAATTATCCAGCTAACAGTTACGCAACACAACCGATGATGCAATACCATTATGTCATTGCCAGAGGTAACAAAAAAAGGTTTTGTGAGAGTTGAAATGTGACAAAGACTGTACAAATGTGGCAAATGTGTGTCACCAATCAGAGGTCATGCTATTCCTTTGATCCCATTTTCTGGGAGATGGGTTTCAAATAGCCAACAGAAAAAACTGTGCTTTTGTTCGGGCTTGAAGTTTCAAGCATGTCGGTGCATGTAGTTAGGCTGGTCTCAGCGCTTTCCTTTCTCCGTTCATTACCTCTGGAATGAAAGGAGAGTCCATTCACATTCGAGTGAAAGCAAGTTAATGAGAGACCTCTGCCGAACCGCTCACCTGATGCATGAACTCGAGCCATCACGTGTGGGTTTGACCTCATTTGAAGCATAAATGTAAAAAATAATAAGGAGAATCTAGCAGATATGTGGGAGCGTTCGCGCGGCAACATCGCAGCCTGGCAGCAGAGCGCATTCGGGGTTGGTCTGACACTGAGGCTGTTTTAGGGCTGTGGTGTGATGGCAAGCAGCGGCCTGATTCTCTGAAGTCAATTTGCACAGTCTCACTGCCACCTGTCAGGACACAAGTGAGAAGGAGAGAGCTGACGGGGTGAGAGGAGAGGCATGTGACAGCACAGTGCTAGTCTCGCAATGGCTGGAGAGAAAATACACAAAGAGAGACTGAGGAATGCCATGATTAAGGAAAATTCCCTCTAATAATCGCACAAAGAGGCTCAGAATGATGAAGAAAGTCTGGGTATTTATCCTCCGCAGCTATTGAAACAAAGATAGAGAATGGGGGGGGGGGGTCAAAGGGTGGGAATAAAGCTGGGATGGCCCGAAGAAAAACAGAACTTCAAACAAACAGAAATAAGACTGCAGGCAAATCACCTCCATCACACTTCCAGCCCACTTCGTTCGGAAAAAAAGAGCTAAATTACACACGGCACGGCAGCTTCCTGCTGCTAAGGTGCCCCTCCAAACCCCTGGGAGGCAAATGCTCAGAGGTCTGCCCCCCCCCCCCCCCCTGTCAATGGGGAGGCCGTTGTACCACATTCATCAAATGAAGACAGGACATTTTAAAAAGCAGAAATTTATTCTGTGTTCTAACAGCGTTTCAAAAGCGCCTCCTTTGCCAGCAGCCATTAGTAATGATTCACAAGAGGAGCGATGCGTGTTCAGACAATAACGCCACTGTAGTGCGAGGATTTAATCAAGAGATGAGAAACGTCAATACAGTTTTCTCGTCCTTTAAAAACTGCTGCTCACATTTACTTTTAATAAAAGTTGGAGAGTTTCTCTTTTCCACGAGGACCCTCATCTGCCAGTCGAGCTCGGCGTGAATCGAAGGTCGGTTTCAACTCAGCGGATTCATATCGTATGTTTTGCTTCACGTTAAAAACGCTCACGTCTCATACATCCCTTTGTCTTTACTGCACGTGAACAATTTATTTAAATCCAAGTGTCTCCGGAGGCAGGTAGATGCAGGTCTGACAGACCGCCTCAGGGACAAGTCAGTTTGAATACAAAAAAGATTCCTGGGAACGTGGTGTGAGACAGAAGTGAACTTCCCAGACCTCTGTAGCGCATCAATTATCACTAGTCGCTGCTCACGGCTACGCTAAACGCCGCAAGCATAGCACACATCATCTATTCACAATTCAGTTAAATTAATGGCAGAGCTACACGCGGGTTTGGATAAAGAAGAAGAATGCATTGAATGCAAAAGAAAAAGTCTATTGATAATTCTCTTTGTTAAATTCTTCCAAATCTGACAATATTACAGGACTGGAATGCTAAACATGTGACAAATCCTTTAACATGTATTACAGCTTAGAAGTTATACACTAGTTGTTACAACATTCCCCATTGGCTCACAACTTATTACATTATATTTGGACATTAACATCTCCAAAATAGTACCGGTACACAGTTGATTTTTTTAGGTCATGCAGAAATATTCTGCATGATCTTGAGTTGCACTGAAGTCAAAAGCGTGACGTACCTTGATAATATATTGTGACAAATTCTTTGAAGAGGGGGGCTAAAATATGGCCCCAGTTTTCTCACATCCAAGCAGCAAACATCGTTATCTAACCAGGACACCCTGGGCATGAAGCGCAAACAGATAAATGAGCGAAGATAGGAGAGAGGAGGCTGGGGATGAGATGGATGAGTGGAGGGAGGAGATGTATAAATGACACATCTCGTGTTGCTTCAAAGGCATGGGCCGGCTATAAGATGAAGTGTGTGTGTGTGTGTATTCCATGTTAGATGTAGAGAGACACATCGGCGGAATGATCAATTAGGGGATCAAAGTAGGCTAGATGAAGAGATGAAGGCGCACTGGCGTGGAAGGGAGGGCTAATCTGAAAGATGGAGATTCACAACGAGGAAATCAAAAAGAGATTTGAAAAGTCACTGACAACTAAATCCCAGCCCCCCCTCAACCCCAAACCTCCCCCCGGATCAAGCTTTGAAGTGCCACAGCCCATTACTTGATGAATTTGTTTCTCCGACATCGGTTGAAGCTGGTTTTGGCAAGTGACCACGCATGTGGCAAATGCAATTTAAGTATCCGGCTTTCTAGACTTGAAGGGAGATCGGTTTAAGAAAGCACGTCGGACAGTCGGATCCGAGCTTCAGTTGGTGTTATCTCCCAATGGAGGGGGATAGAAAGGAGACGAGTAAGCACGGCGTGCCTTAAATGAATTCTTCCACTTGCCTAGAGGTTCCTGCTCAGTCAGTTGGGATCCAATTACTAGCAAAAAAAAACTGAAATGGAGTCGTTTCCTTATACATGATCGCCAGGAGAAATGCCGCCTGAAAGGCAGCTCCCATGGACTCAGAACTCGAGTCGTCTTTGTGCTCTTTCATGTGGCTAACTCACCATTTGCGCTCCCGATGCTGTGAAGATCAGGTAACTGTGCAAAGACATGAAATTAAATGATTGTGCCGGGTCTTGCCTTTGCGTTTTGAATGTGTATCCCACGCCTGCTAAAAGGAGTCAAAAAGCAGAAACACAAAGTCACAAAGCCCGGCTGCCACCAAAAGAATGACCCAGATAGGGGGGTGGAACAATAGACTGAGGTTAATGATCAGCCAGACAAGAACAGCTCGACCCGAGTGTGTAAGCTTTCACACAGACAAACATCAGTGTGTGTGTGTTCAGTCACACAAACACACACACATTGCACAAACTGCAAAACCCAATTCATTTTTTCTTATCTTGCACGTGAAATACGGCTCTTGAAGACTAATGATGCCGAGACTTTCAACGCTCTATTCATCCAGGGCATAGCCATCCTAAATAAGGAATGACAGCACACACTGCAGTGAAATACGTTTAGTTGCTTGTGTTTCAACTTTTGAGCAATTAATATAATCGTCTTGTTATTAGACTGAGCAAAATACTAATCAATAATAACAAATCTATGGTCCCCTCAGCAAGAACAATTATACCCACGTAACAACTCTCTCCAACTATTTAGTACATTCAGCATCTCCTCTGCTGGACTACAGTGCTGCTAAAATGCAGCTATGCGGGACCAATGGCTCTCGTGGGACATTGTGGGGGGGTGATTAGCTGCCAGATGCCCATTAGACCGGGGTCCAGCAGACCTGTGCACCTATACACTCAGGACTCCAACTCGCTTTATGTCCCTGCCTTTGCTACAGAGGGAGGGGCCAGGAAGCTGGAAAATTGCCCTTTATTGCCTCTTTATCTATTTGGCAAACTCACCCCTCCCCTGCCGACACACTGACCTCCACATCCCAACAAGCCCACAGCTTGTCCCCCCCCCAATGAACCAATGAACTGCACCGCCGCTGAAGCCCATTGTTAACACACGGAAGCGAGAAGATGCTTCCGCACTCTGTGCTTCATAACTTTATCTGCTCTCACTGGAAAACACAGTCCATCCTCACTACTGTACCCCCCCCCCCCCCCTTTTCTATTGACTCGTGAAAACTCTAAAAGTCCTCCTGGGAGCTCCACCCTAGAGCCTGCAAATGTTTTCTGTATCAACACAGCTTCTCCCATTCCAGTGCCGGGGGGGGGGGTTCGGAACTTTATTCTAATAGAAGGAGAACCACCACCTCTAGGGCCAGGGGGGGGTGAATGAAACCGGAGCTGATGCTGTTACAGGAGTTCACCTGAGGCACTGCAAGGTCATGATGTTAAGGGGGCGGGGCTTCCTGGCCATCACAATTTATTTAATAACTCTTGTTTAACTTTTAAGGCTCCAGTGTGTTTTTGTGATGCAAGGTTAATGGCGAGTTATTTTTAATGGCCCCAAGAAAAGCACCCGCCGATAATAAAACCATAATAAATCATCGTTAGAGGATTTAATGGACAAAGAAAGACTGCAGATGATGACTGACGCAAATCACGACTCTCTACTTCCAAAGTATCCACAAATAAAAAACAAGTGCAAATACAAATCAATTACTGTCGGATTATTTCAGCGAGCAGGTCGATGAATGCGCAGGAAGGATCCACGCGGACGCGCAAAACCCGGGGGGGACCACCTCACAATGCGCTTCCCAGCAGCCCGTGGCCGGCGTCCAGACAGAGCCGCCCGTGGTCCTCACGCACCGAGACATACAGACGCCAAGCCGCAGACGAGGAGGCAAGACAGGCAGGACAGCTGGAAATATCCGCTGCAAATATTAAAGCAGCCGCTTATTATGGGGTCGAGGATTTAAAGAAGTATCCCACTTACCTAAAATACGCGGAGGAGCGCGCTTTGGGCAGCGGTGCAAACTTTTAGACTGTTCTGAACGCGTCCAGCAAATAATCCGAACCGTGTTCTGGAGCGGTTCCGTGCTGCGCTGAGTTTCTCCCAAAACGGAGATAACCCAGATTATGCGTCTGAATAATCTGAACGCGCCCGGATGACACTGGACCCGCAGCCTGTCTTCGATTTGACGCGCTGGGGTCGAATAGTTGCGCAACTTGACGACGCGACATAACTCATTTACATATCTGCACTGGCTGTGTCCAATCACAAGCTCGGAGCAAGGTGTCTGATTGAATATTCAAGCCGGCGCGCCATCCAATCAGAGCTTTCTGTGGGCGGAGCTCTGTGAGCTGAAAGAGCTCAATGTGCAGCTTTTTTGGGGGGGCCAATGGGAATTTCTTTGTTACAGCAACGCTGAGATTTGGGGAATATGACATCCGATACAGCAATCATGATGCTCTCACCGTGTTAACCCTTTCCATATTTAAAAAATAAAATAAAATAAAATATATATATCATATAAAAACTGAATTATCTGCCCAGGCTCTCGGTATCTGAGCCCAACAGCAGTCTGGGTTGGTGTTTACCTCTAAGGGAACCTCATTACAGAGCACCGGTGGTGTTAACAGTGTGCTGCCACTGCCCCGGGCTATAATGAGTCAGAATGAAGGGTTTGCAATGAAAGTCAACGACGAAGCTGGAAGCAAGACAGCATTTCATATGGGACCCCGAGGCAAGGCAGGAATGAGGGGGGGGAAATGTATGTTTAGAAACCCGTCTGTGTGTGTGTGTTTAACGATTTCGTCAAAAATTATACCAGTCACACACACACAGCTTAAAGCAAGGCTGTGCAAAATGTTACAGGATGTGTTGGTACTTGCCTGACATACTGAGGGGAGGGGAACTTTAGACTTGGCTCAATCAGCAGCAAGGGACAATAAAAGTCATTTAACACACTCTGAGCTCCACCTCAGAGGAGGAACACACATAAACTCCCTGCTGCCCAATGTTCTTTGCTTACTTCCATGGGTAGAAAGGCATGTGCATGTATTTCTGATTCTATAACACACATCTTACCTCAGGAGATCTTTGCAATGAGGCAGTCTTTTCAATAAGTGGAAGTTTGTTGAAGTTTGTTGTTTAGCTGGACTTTCATCTGGCCTCATTTGCTCTGCATATCATTAACATTCTCTCACTGCCTTTCAATTTAGAGCCAAACCAGACCAAAACACTCATCACTCCTCTGTTTAATGGTTAAGCGCCCCCCCCCCCCCCACACACACACTTTCCATTCTGTACAGAACAAATAGTCTTGTGAGAGTGGAATTTTATTCCCTGTTCAGCTGCAATGCTTTCATGATTTATTCATGTTTTCTGCTTCTCTGGAGTCAGTCTTCCCTTAACTTTGTTTTCCAATAATGCTCAACAATTTTTAAAAACGAGTGATGATAAAATCACAGCAGATATTTGAGAGCTATTATACACAACTTTGACAGGAATGCTCCTATGGATGAACACAGTATATCTTACTTCTTGTTCATTCTCCAGAGTCTTTTCATTTCTATACACTCTTTTCTGTTGTGCACATTGCCCAACTGGCTCTGCTTTGTTCGTTGTCCGGGCAACTGCAAATCCCCCCAGCAGAAATGATGACCTTTTTTTCAGAATTTCCTCTCCACCCAAAGTCTCCCCTCTGCTTTTCACTTTGTGTCTCAAATTCTCTTTGCCACGATTCATTTAAATACATATTTTTTGGGACTTTTTAACAAAATATCCCCAGTTCCTCCTTTGAGTTTTGTTTTATTGTTGGTAAAGCCCCTCCACTCCACCCCCCCACCCCCCCTTCTCATTCTTGCTTTGAGTGAAAACCAGTGAAGCATAAAAAGCAGGTCTGATCCTGTGAGGAATTCATTTAGTGAGAGAGACCAACAGAGAAGTTCGGGTTAGCAGAAACACACTCACCGTAAAAGCTAAAGAAAGATAAAGAAAAGGAGAAAGAAGGAGATGCTTCAATGGCCTCTCGTGAAGGATAGAAATGGGTTTTAAAGTTTAAATAAAGTCTTGAGATTCAAAACAATTATTGGATTCAGGAGAAAATCCCTATTTTCTTCCAGAGTTTATATTTTAGAGGGATGACACATGATTGAACGCCTTGTCATTTTCAATATGCTGCTTGAATTTATCACCCTGATGTCACTTCAATGTGAAAAACACAATGCACCAACACCTGAATGAGAAATGAAAGGGCTCAATGTAAAGGCACGAGACACACGCACACGCACACACACACACACACACACACACAGCGGCAGCCTGTCCACCCCCTCGGCTGGCCTGACAGCTGTCCATGGCTGCAGGATTCAGACACAGATCAGTTGCAGAATGTGAGGCTTGCAGTATGTTGGGAACCGGCGTTAAAAACCACATACCGAGCATGCTAGCTCCAGAAACACCACCGCTGTCACTGGAAACATCCAAAACCAGTAAATGTCTCCGATTTGTAATGGTCAGCTCAAACTCCCCCAGAGAGCGCCGCAACGCCTGTGGCCACAAAATAACTCAGTTTCTCTCATGCATGTGTGACTCCAGGTGTATGTTTGGTTTAAACCTACATGACCGCGTGTGTGTGTGTGTGTGTGTGTGTGTTGCACAACTCCACGTGCACCCCTGGGTTCCGACCCCTAATGTGTGTTTACTGTCTATTTGTCTGCGCTCTGTCAGTATCAGTGTCACGGACGCAGGGCAGGTTGTATTTGATTGGCCCCTGGAGAGGAGCTCCGGGGGGGGGGGGAGAAGAGATGTCTGGGGGTGACGGGGTCAGCGCCTGGCCCGGGGGGGTACGTTCCTGGTTGTTGGGTCAGGTGTGCATCACAGCCCTGGAGCGCTCTTTTTAGGTCATCAGAGAGAAAAATGGGCATGACAGGTCCTCTCACTTTCCACAGGGCGTTCTGTATTTTCTGTCGCCTGTTTCTATTTTTTGGTTAGTTATTAAGAAACATAACATAATCCAGACACAAACGTGTGCAACCTGCGCTCCTTGTGCCTAAACATCTTCTTACTGATGTTTTACTTTTGTTGGAGGAATCATCTCCTGCCTGTCCTTGTGATCACGCAGCTGGACGTGTGATGAGCGTGATGAAGCGCCGTGTTGTCAGGGGAATGCGGGCAGAGGGTCAGGTTGGCGGGGAGGCCGAGGGGAGGAGGAGTTGATGGGTGTTGGCGGGTTGGCGGGTGGCATTGGAGATGACCCCTCACACACAGTCAGGAGTCCCTGGAGACCCTCTCAGCTGTAGCAGCACACTTATGCCTCCCTTTCCTCATAACAGGAGGCGGGGGGAGGATTCAAACTCTTTTTGGGTGTTAGGTTTCTCCCCCCCCCCCCCCCATTATAAATCCCCTGGTATTCATTTGTACACTTGCACACACATACATCTGACGGGGTCGAGGACTACAGCCTCTGCTGTGGCATGCGGGAGGCTCTAGTACAACTGTCGCCTTCTGTTCAAACTGCCCCTGCAGCCCCTCTAGAATTTGACTTCCCTTTTCTCACCCCGCCCCTCCCTCCTCACCTCACCTGTCTGAGCCAGCTGTTGAATGAATGGCCTCCCTTTCCTCTCTCCGGGCTCTCTGCGTTGCTAACAATAGAGCTTTGCGAATTGTTCGCTGTAGCCACCGTTGGACGTGCGCCCGTCTTATTTGTCTGCTTCCTTCCTCAGTTAAATGTTTCATCTTTCCACGCAGCTGATCAGGCTGGCTGATCGCTGCCCCCAAACAGCCATGTCGTGTTCCCAGGGTCTGCGTATAAACACATTATAAATACATACTTTAATCATTTTAATTAAGACACAAATTGGCCAAATCTCAAGGGAGAAACAGAGCTTTACTAATTTACTGGGAGACAATGCTGAACACCTGATGTGTCTGATGTGCTTCCATTCCTGGCTCTCAGACACCCACCCTTATGCAAAACATTCACACGTCTATGCCGGCTTCCTTCCAGCCAGAGTGAATGTCGTGGCGGATTGGAAGGCACCGGAGAAATTGTGTGCTGGGTGGGTGAGGAGAATCAGGAGGGTGGCAGCTCAGAGGGGTGCAAATGAGTGTCATTGCAATGCAGTGAGAGGTGGCGCTAAAAATATCTATTGACACATGGACTCCAGCTCTCAAACAGGGTCACAAACACACAAGGCGGCGACGGAAGGCGTCTCGTTCGTGCACCAGCAGCCACAGAGACAGCACAGAGACGCACACGGATGTATGTGAACATATGCACACCCTGCAATATCACGGTTAGAATGCAGGTACAGCCCAACAGAACTACGGAACGGTGAACCCATCCGAGCTAGCGTTGGCAGCGCGTCGAGTTTTAGAGAGTCTCCACGTCGAACCGAGAGCAGGTCATTTCCACACTCAAGTTACAAGCCCTCTAAACAAACAAGCTCAGCTGCCATATTGTGACCCTCTGCAGGAAGAATATGGCTCCGTACACGCAGTGATGAAAGCGCTTTAAGGCAAATATTGTTCCTGAGCTCGCCTCAGATGACATGTTACTGGGAGAGTTTGCCAAGCTTGATCCCCTTAAGAATAGGCATGCTCAGCTTTCAGAGCCATTATTACAAATTCTGGGTGTGGTGCGCACCAGGGTGAGTTCATTTCTTCAGAGATTTGTCGATGCCGCCCAGTAGAGATTAATCCATCTCTTGACCTGGAAAAAATATATTTTAACACAACAGGGGGGAAAATCCTGACCCTTTGCCACCAAAAACTTCATTCAGATTTCCTGATTTATTTTGTAGCATTGAATGGTTTTCATCAGAAGAAGCAGCACTCCAGAAGCTTTTACTAAAGTAAAATCATAAATGACTAAGAATCATTTCACTGTCGCTCAGAGTTACTTTTACATAGTGTTAAACAGTTTAATTTACTGTTTCTAAACTGGTGGTTTAGAGCTCTCCCGGTGCTCAAGGTTAATCTCCAGTGCTTTGATTACTGGAAAAAGATCTAAAAACTTATATTATATGTTATATATATATGTATTTATTTGTATTTAGTCATCTTTTTCTAGTCTTTGAAGTGTAGAAGTGGAAATGAGAAAATAACAAAAAGAATGGGCATTACTTGAACAAAGTATAAAAATCAAGACATGTTGCTTTATGATGACACACAGGGGAATACAATCTGTTTCATACTGACAACCCTCCATTTTGTATTTACATAGAGTGTTCAATAAAAGTACAGACTGCAGACTGCAGGCAAACAACATCAAAAGAAGTTGAGGAGGACGCCGGCCCTGCCAGGTCACCGAAGGACGGGACAACTGCCAGAGCTGTAAATCAGTGTGTGTGTGTGTGTGTGTGTGTGTGTGGTCTTTGTTTTTGAGTGAAAAGTATGTATGCTGACATCGAATAGAGATTTCTGGCATAACCTCTCCTACTTCCAATGGTCTGAACATGCCTCTGGTGAGATTTATTGGAACACAAAAACAAAACTTCATTCTTTATTCATCCCATGCTGAAGGAAAATAGGGTGAAGTTTCTTAGTCCATAAAACGTTTATGGAACATCATAGAAAAACAGCATCTGGGACGCTCCGAAACAACTGAAGAAGATGGAAAAAAAAGCAACATAAAATAAAGATTAAATGACTCAGTAAGTGTTTTTGGGTCACTTTTATAGAGGAATATTAAATGTTTTACCCCAGAAGATGTATTTATCATTTGATCACACGAATATTTGACTTTTTAATTAGGTGAATTGATTACATTAAATTGTTCAAAGGTGTGTGTGTGAATAATTGCCTGTCTCTGTGTTGGCAACACAGTGTTGCCCTGCGATGAACTGGCGGCTTGAATGAATGAATGAATAAATCAAGTATATTTGATTATAGTATATAAATCGAGTACAGAAAACTTCCAAAACAAACAAAAAAACAAGCAAACATGCATCACAACTTAATTTCTTATTTCCTATCTTGTGACCTGTCAGAAGAGTCCAGCCACTGGACTGAACCAGCTAAATGTAGCTCCACCTAACACAGCTACAATAAAATATAATGATGCAATAGCCGTGTTTAATAATATGAGAGTCATAGGGGATCTTTTACTCCCTACAGAGTATAGTGTTGCATGTAGGTGATACCATTTCTGCATTTTTACTTACTGGCTGGTTTTGCATTACCAGGATTTACTGGTGTAACATTTGGATTAAGTGTTGTTGGCCTGCCTTCATTTCAGTCATTTGGGTTTGACGCTCATCACAGTTTTACGACCCACCTTTTTATAAAGGTGATAAATCCGATCATGCTTGTAATACCATGTAAAATACTGCTGCACACACTCAGTCCTAACACCATAAACGAGATGCATGTGCACAATGATGGTGGTGATTATTTATTGCTGGCTTTGATAGCCCTCTAGTGACCACAGCGGTGTACCTGCCAGCTGAGATATAGAACTACAATATAGTATAATGAGACTTTCTACAAGTCTCATTATACAGTTTCCGTAAAACCAACGGGGACATTTTATTTTAACATTTTGTCTGAGGAAAACATTAATATTAATGGCTATTGTCGTTCTCCTTCTTCTCGAGAGATTCTTTTCTTTCTCCTAATACAACTTCCCACTCCTTCTCAGCCTTGTGTGTCTCAGGAACATAATAACCAGACTAATGAATCTGACTGCTCTGCTTATGAGCATAAGAAACCAATTCTTTACTCCCCAGTGTCACCCATATTGGGGGGGGGGGGGGGGGGGGGTCTGCACAACAAACTGATTGCATCATGAGAAAGCGTTCCAAGAAAAAGAGACCAAATTCAAACCACATGGATATTATAGGTGTGACCAATGTAAAGACATTTAGCACAGCAGAATTTTGTTAATAGCTTTTAAATTTGTGGCACCGTACTTCAGGAAAACCAGCCTGGTAAATCTGGGGCCTTTTTCTGCTGTAATCACAGTTTGGAGGTCCACACTGTGTTACATTTTTGATTTAGGAAATAAAGCAGTTCATGCTACGACTGCGAATGAGGAGCAATCCCAGACCATTTGTCTCTTCCTACTGAGTTTATCTAGTCAGTGAATTGTGTTTCTGAGTACCACACAAGCAGGCTGTGAATCCAAATTATGTAAAATGAGGCAATTTACACCCACTTCTATTCCTTAAATGATGATTGTGGCAATGCTCACTGGTGATCATCATTACGCAGTCTCAGCTCACCCATGAATTGATTGTGGTAGTCGAAGGTGTGCATGACAGTTGGCAAAGGACAGGGTGAAGTGGGACAAGCGGAAAATACAGTAGTAGTAGCAGCATGACAGTGTTGTGATAATCACCCTCATAAAAAAAAGTATTGCTTACAGTGACACGGCAGACGCCAGTAATTTATAATATGAGCAGCTCCCCTAAAGTACAAATTCAAACATGATCTAAAATGAGTGTAATTTCATTGTCTCTAAATAAATACACTTAACACAGGTTGCAAGTTTATATACTACACTTGCCAAACACCATCTCAGACACCTTCATTGTTTCAAGGTTTTTTTCTTTATTGCAGAAAGCAGTCCAGTCATCATTAGGAGTACTCGGAATGAAATGAGGAAACCGTTTGAACACGCCTCGAGCCTTCATGACACACTCTGGATGCTGACAGTATTGGTATTTCCAAAA
The DNA here is from genome assembly GCF_040956055.1 of Brachionichthys hirsutus. Lineage (NCBI taxonomy): Eukaryota > Metazoa > Chordata > Actinopteri > Lophiiformes > Brachionichthyidae > Brachionichthys > Brachionichthys hirsutus. The sequence continues at coordinate 8,045 of NW_027180927.1, read as the reverse complement.
AAGCAAAAAATCCATAACATAAAGAAATTCAAACATCCGTTCTGTGCAACAGCAAAGCAGAGCTGAATGATTGCCTCGCGCTGCACTGATAGCAGGAATTGCTGCAGCTCGATGAATTACACAGTAGCACAGTAAGGGTGCTGTAAAGTCGCCCTCAGTGAAAAAATGAATGAGGAGCGTCGACAGCAAACGATAATACAGTGTCCGGGATTGGAGCGGATTCATTACTAGTCCAGAACGATTGATCCAAAGATGTGGCCGCAGGAAAAATGAAATATTGCTGGGATCAAAGCCAATGTCTCCATTAGCAAATACATTTGTTGAATAACCGTAGCTAAAATCCTGCATTTAACTTAAAACACAACAGGTTAAACAGCCTTGGATTCAATTATCCACATTTCCTGCTTACAGTGAAGAAACAAACCAAATATCACTCCGACATTCTTCATAACCTACAAAACATTTCAGAAAAATAAACCTCTAGCAGAATTGTAATACTGGTGTCACAAAAACTATCTATATTGCTTATATCTTATATCTCCCCTATCTGCCATCCTTGAACTACTTTTATGACAAACAAATGTCCTTAAAGAAGCCATGGAGTTGCATTCATAAACTTCCAGCCGCCATGAAAGCTGCTCCAGTGAATGACATCATATCAACAATTGAATCATCCTGGCCTGAACTTTGGCATCTCAGCTGTTATCAATAAAGAGAATAAAAACCATTCCAGATTGAATAAAGTTGTTTTTCCTCCGTTTCTCATGAGAACATGCTGGAAAAAATAAGATTAAATTAAATCAAACCACGCTCATTCCTGGAAGCAGCATTAAGAATACTCTCACTGAATGAACAAGAGAAAAAGATACAGTATGAAATACACGATATGTGTTCCGAGTAATAGGATGAAAAAACAACAACATATCAATCAATCAATCATGTCAATCCATGACTTCAAATAAATCATGGATCCATGAATTCAAAGAGATTATATAGCATCACAAAGAAAAGATGAGAAGGAATGCAGATTTAGGAAAATGAGGAATGAGAAGTGGAAAATGTGATGGAAGAGGAACAACTTCCGTCTCCTTGATCGTCTTTCCTTCATCACTCGCACTCATTTTCCCGAAGGACATTGTACATGTTGACGGTGAAGCCACATGATTTATCATCCTTCGGCTTAGGATGTCCAAACCCCTCATCTTCATCATCCCCATCCTCATCGTCATCTGCATCTCGATCTCTCTCTTCCTCTGACTCAGTGCTGGACTCCCCATCCTCTTCATCCTCTCGCTCTCCTTCTTCAGCCTGCTCTGTCCTCCTTCCTTGAAGGGCAACGATTTCCGGCAAGCCTGGGTGATTTTCCCAATGCTCTGCAGACCACAGATAATCCCCCCAAAATAAATGGCTTCTGTCAACATTCCATTTTAACTTTACAAATACTCTGAAGAAGTCCTTTCTTTCTTTATTTTTTTTACCTCTGAGGCAGCTGTAGCCTGGCGGCCTTAAACAGAGGCACAATCTGCCATCAATTGCCAACCGTAGAAGACTGTTAGCTGCACGGTAAACATCATTGCGAGCTGCTTTTGCCGTCTTATAGCCTCTCCTCTCCGCCCATGCTAAGGATTGCACAAAGAGAAAGACACTCTTGCTCAAAATAAAAAAAAGACGGCGATACTGAGAGATGCACGTCCGTGTTTTGGGATTGGTGAGATGAGCCACAAAGATTAATGAGCGTTATACACATTACTGGCTTTTCTGAAAGGTTTTAAAAGAAATCAAATGCCACATGATCAGTATCTCTCAGAGATTATTTACCCTCACAAACATCCCAGGCAGTCCACTTGAGCTCGTCAGAACTGCGGTCTCCTTGACGGCAGTCATTTTCTAGCAAACTAGGATGTTTGAGCTTCAGCACGGATAAGAACGAGGTCCTTTCGCACAGATAACCAACTGAGCTGTAGGGCTCCCGCAGCTGTGATACCGGATAGATGCCTGCCAGGATCTACGGGAAAAACGGACGCGAGAAATAAAAAAGCCAAGATGGAAAGAGAAAAACATGGTTACGATAAATCAGAGCGAAAACCATTCCCAATACCGCAGAGTTTAACAGACGTTACCCCAATACACCCGTGGAACTAAGGAAGAGCAAAACAAACAAAACCTGTGGGACTGTACGAAACAATACACTTATCCCAGAGGTGTGTGAGAACGCTGCCAGACAAAATTAACTTCAGTTTGAGGTGAAAAGGAAAAGTAAAGTTAAAGTCACGTCTGCTCTCAAATACACAAACATGAACTCGTACCTGGAGCTCTTTATTAACGCAGGAGGGGAAAACCAGTCCAGGGCAGTCGCAGAGTTTGACCGTCGGGGTGAGGTAGTAGGTCTGGAAGTATTTGGTGTGGCCTGGGGTCCGAGAAACACTTACCACCTTCCTCCCCACCAAGCTGTTTATAACAGATGACTTGCCAACATTTGGAAAGCCTGTGGGGGGGAAAAAAAGCCTCATGTAAATTCTGGTTATAATTTGGTTGGGTTTGTTAAACTGCTGAATATGGCAACAACTTCCTATCGCTCCGTACCGACGCAGCCCAGTGTCAGAACCCCATCTTTGTAGAGCTCCTGCGATGGGCTGCTGATTTCCATAGTACTGTCACTCTGATGTTCCATCAGCACCGACTCGCCTTCATCCGGCTGCTGTTCGTCACGACGCTCCGCGACAGAATCTCTCTGAATCTTCAGCTCCCAGCTGGACATGTCAACTTTAAAAAGAAAGAAAGAAAGAAATCGGTCGACACCCAGAACGATGCAACACAAACATGCTCGACTTCAAGGTAAAAAATAATGCCACCGAGACGGCTGCGCTATCACAGATCTAGAATGTTTGGTGAAGATTGTGGCGGCGGAGAGACAATCACCGTAGCCTTCGGCGATGTCCTGACATGCCTTTAGGATATCTATAGGACCTCCTGCTTGACTCGAGCCAGCCTTCCTCCTCGTCTTCTTCTTTTGGAGCACTACAAGCAACAGGCAACATGAAAAATAGATTGTTATTAAAACCAGAGACGCAGCACTAAAATATATTTGCAATTATTTGCCCCACACCTGTACTGTAGGGCTGTCCAGGGTGGGAGGTGAAGCACACTATTTGCAGGTGGGGAAATTGGGAGGTCATGTAGTGTTTCCAGGCAATCACCACTGGGGGAGGACACAGGTCAATTTTGTTCAACACCAGCACCACCTTCTTTTGGAGCTCTCGTGTGATGTAGTGATACAGGGATGGAGGGAACTGCAGCACCTGCGTGGATTTAGAAGAGCCTGTCTCTTGTTCACATAAAAAAAAATAGTGAACAGAAGTAATAAACTAAAATATTCCCACAAATACCAACACAAGAAGTCTCTGCGCTTTCAACTTCACGTACATACCCACACTGGAAACTATAAACGTAAGATGTGAACTCATAAAGTATATTCGACTTGTTAGAATAAGTACTTATCTTATGAGCTTATGTTATAATTAGACCCAAAAGAAGCAATTGAAAGTGGTGAAGACAGCAAACTATTAAATGTGACCATTTTCTGTGAGTTCATAAGCAAAGATATGACAATATAACGAATATTTAAGGAGACTCTCATGATGGAAATGACCAAATCCAATTTTAAATTTAAAAGTGTCGAACAATAACATATTTATAGATAATAATTTTAGTGGACCACATGAAAATAAAAAGCGTGCAGCATGTATTTGCTAATCAATAATTCACGTTGACGCTCAGATGGACTTTGACTGTGTCTCCATCTAGTGCTCAGATCCAGTCTGGAGGCTTCGTCTTACAGAACCACCTACCGGGTGTCTGATGTCCACAATAAGCAGGATTACGTCCGACATCTCCAGCACTCTCCAAAGCTGCCGCCATGTCTAAAAGTCAACACAGATGTGGAACGTGAGGTGAGGTTCAAAGCAGCCCTTCTTCTATAATTAAGGGCTGAACGATTAAAAAACAAACAGCAACATCTTTTTCTGTAACTAGAAAGAACTCTGTGACAGCTTTTTAACTTTTAACCAGCACCGGGACAATGTACTGCTGATAATGGGATATAATTTGATGAAGTGGAGTCTTTTCACATTGAGCAAGAGCACAATGGGCAAAACAACACAACCACATGGAATATATGTGGCATATATTCCATCATTTTGATCCTTAGTGCCACTTAAAGCGTCAGCATCTCTAGATTACTGAGAGACACCACCAGCTGCTCAATGAATGCTCACGCTGCGACGTGCCTCCTGAGCTCAGCCTACGCTTTAAAATTTAATTATCTGCAATAATCTGTTTTTGATTTTGATGAATGACGTCACCATTCGCACAGCCTGAGCAATACGAACAACACGGCAATGCAGAGGTACGTCAAAACGCTTGCAAATCCTTGCACAATGCAACTTTAAAACAATTAACGATTAAGTTTAACTCATGAACACCATCTTGGATATAATTAGACATTTACAGATTCTAGTACAGATACTAGACTTCCATGGCATTTTCTGAATAATTCTCTCCATCACTAACAAAGTTTTTACATTTCAATGAAAATATTCAATTATGGACAAATACTCAAAAGAAGGAAACTTATTAAAAATCATGGGACACATTGATGAAACTGGTTTAATGCAATCTAGATAACCAGACTAAAATGATAAATAATGAACATGTTTGTGTGCAAAAATGTCAACACACTATTTTTACTGCAGCTACTGAAAGAACAAACTAGGGAGCCCAAAGAGTATCCATTTTACACAACCCACCTCTAGATTGTGTTCAAAGTGGCTGAGAGAGCCAGGTAGGTTTCTGTAGTTCAGATCATCCAGGTAGTGTCTGTATGACTTCTCCTCTTTCCTCAGCAGGACCTCCCGCGCCATCGAATAATTCCAGGGTGGCCGTTGTGGGAAACCGAGACCTAGCAGTGAATAATGAAGTTTCAGCAGGTTCAAGCCGTGAGCCACTCCCTTAACCTACTTCGCTTGAGATTGTCATGTGGAAGACCTTTCTCTAAGGGGTAGATGTCATCGATGTTGACCTCAAGTTCTTTGTCTGATACGGGCTGCAGCAACTTTTCCATGCACAATTTCTTTCTCTTTTCCACTTCCTCTTTACTCTCGTTTTCAAAGTGCAGTCGGAACCTGGCAGGGAGAATGAGAGCGGATGTCGGTGAGATTTACTTTTGTATTTTGTTGCAATGCTTCCAAACATAAGATAAAATACCAACATCACATTACACCCTTTAAAAAAACAAATCAAACGCTTTTTCTTTTAGATGGAAACATATTAAATGTGTCTTTGTTAGCAGGGAACTTCCATCCAACTTGTTATCTCCTTCATAACTCCATAAAATGAGGATTAGTATTTATGCTGGTAACTCACCTGTTGGGGTCATATCGACCTTCTGCGCTGGCGGGCTGCTGATTGATCCTCCTAACATCAGTCGTCTCACTGTCAGAGGTGTCCGACTCTTGTCCTCCCAACTCTACGCCACAACCGGTTTCACCTAAAAAATCATTGCCAGTCATAGATCAGTCAAATGAACGTTATAAGGATTTTCAATACCAAAATCTACCTTCTCCACATATATTATCTGATATGATTATTGATCGATATGCTGGTATCAGGAGTCAAGTCCAGGGAGGTTTCAAATCGTTCTGAGAAGTCAACACTAACAGCTTGAACTCAGACAATAAAGGGACATTTTAAAGTCAATTACATAGTCCCGAGTTTTTTTTATTGAATGGAATGTTAGATCATATTTTGTCCAGATGGTGACACTAAAACAATATAATATTTAAGTCAAGTTCAAAGGCAACTCATATAGACATTGTATTATGTATAACATTTCGCATTACAGCTAGCAAACCGAAGAAGCTGGTTGTTTGTTTTACACGCTATCTCGCTATCTAAGAAGGATTTGAAATCCTGCTCGACCCAACTCTCCACTCACACATAAAACGTGATGCTCTGCACAAATCGTTAGCTAAACTGCTAAAGCTAGCGTGTTTAAAGCTAACAGCAAACGTACCGGTCCCTCTCTTTCGCTCCCGTTTGATCTGTAGCTGTTTCTTCTTCTGTTTGTTGCTAAATGGCTTTTTCCGAGGCATACTTAAGACACGCTGTTTAACTAATGTACCTATTGAGCCTATTTCTTATTGCCGCTTGTAACGCAGCTTGCTCGGTGATATTATTTACATGGGCGAAGTTTCTCGACTCCCACACTTCTTCAGTGACGCCATATCCACTGCAGAGAAACGGCGGACGAGTCCACGACTCCACATTTCGTTGTTTGTTTGCAGACTGCCAGAGTTGACTTTAGACCATATTAATATTAGATTATTTTACTGAAAACTGATCTTATCGCAGAATTTATTTTAAACTTCCTCCAACTTACATACATGTAACATGTAAACAACTTGACAGCAGCCCCTCTCACCTTTAATGGTACAGTCCACTTTTGTAAACACCCGGAACGCTCACATTCCAGCATGCTTCAAATATTAAACATACCTGTACGTGAGCAGCACAGGAAAACAGAAATAGTTTTTATTTGCGTCATCTATTAAATATATCCCGATACAAAAACAGACTGTTATTGTTTGTTTGTTTGGCTTTCATTGTAAACAGCAAATAAATAATTCCATTGCACAGGGAAACATGTCTTCTTATTGTACATTTGACTTGTTTAAACCTGAATTTTGAATTAGTAACTGAAAAAAAATGGCAATGGCAAATTTTATATAATATTTTATTGTATTATGTGCAGAAAGAACACTTTAAGATGTCAGAAGGTCTATAATGAAATATTATAAACATCATCATTGTGGAAATACAATAGCAAAAACACATTTGGATAAAATTTTAGGACTTTTAAAGACATACACACAAAGCAGTACAATAGGATGCCATTATTTTTTTACCATCCCCCTGATGGTCATATGCAAATGGTTTTAGGGATTACATCTTTTAAACAATCATACTTTTATGAACTGATAGTATACATCAATGTACATTATTGATTGATATTTATCTTTCCTGAAAAGGAAAAAGGCAAATGTCAGTCAACCTTAAATCTAATCAACAGAATGGCCAGAAATTGCTGCGGCCAATGTTTTATTGGTAAGGAAGAGCAGGAGGTAAAAATAAATAGAGAAGCGACGTCTCTCTGACTCTCCCTCCCTGTCATAAAACCATCACTGTGATGGACTGAATCAAACTTATTGCAGTCGTCACAAGAAATTTCCATTCAGACAGGACAGACAAGCAACAAGAAAAGGAATCAAATGAAGCAAAAAGCAAAAAAAGGACCTAATCTTAAAAACAAATATATATATATATATATCCTTCAATAGTCTGTAACAACATATAATTTGTCCTGCCTGCCCCAAACCATCATCAGGAACAGTCATTTATGTGTTCAAATGTTCTCCCATCATGTTTTCAGTATTGCTTTTATCATACAATTCAGTTCTTGAATCAATTTTAACATCCCCACAACCCGACGTCCTTGTTTTTTTGATCACCTCTAAGAATTGAGATGTTCCACCTGAATGGTGGATGCTGAAACAGTGAGACAGAGGTCCTTGTTGGAAGAAATGTCCGCTACAGTGACTGGTTTGTACTGGATGTCACTGGCAGACACAGTCTTGTACTGATGCAGGTCAAATGGACAGGAGATGCTTTCTGACTCGGGGTAGCTGCTCTGGCTCCGTCCCTGCTGATCCCCACTGACTCCTCCACTTCCGTTGCCTCCAGGTTGGCTCAGTCCTGCGTCTGTCCCCTCGACCTGGCTCTGAGCTCCAGCCTGGCGTTGGTTCTGGTTTTGCTGCGCCGCCTGAATGGTAACGACTGGCGGTGTTCTCAACTGGTCTGGGTTGTGTTTCTCCATGTGTTTCACCAGATACGTCTCCTGATGAGCAGAAAGGCAAAGGGGTAAGGTCAACACATGACTACATGAAGTAATGGGTTGTCTAATGGCAGAGAGGAAACTCATGCTACAGTCG
>NW_027180926.1:0-25000 GCF_040956055.1 Brachionichthys hirsutus | reverse complement strand
AATATTATTACTTTAAGTTACTAGTTACTTTAGTTACTTTCCCAACACTGGAAACAACACACATCAAGCTGTGCATGTGAAACAACACACATCAAGCTGTGCATGTGAAACAACACACATCAAAGCTGTGCATGTGAAACAAATCAAATCAAAGCTGTGCGTGTGAAACATCACACATCAAAGCTGTGCATGTGCAACAACACACATCAAAGCTGTGCGTGTGCAACATCACACATCAAAGCTGTGCATGTGCAACATCACACATCAAAGCTGTGCATGTGAAACAACACAAATCAAAGCTGTGCATGTGAACCATCACACATCAAAGCTGTGCGTGTGAAACAACACACATCAATGCTGTGCATGTGAAACAACATACATCAAAGCTGTGCGTGTGAAACAACACACATCAAAGCTGTGCGTGTGCAACATCACACATCAAAGCTGTGCATGTGAAACAATACACATCAAAGCTGTGCATGTGAAACAACACAAATCAAAGCTGTGCATGTGAACCAACACACATCAAAGCTGTGCGTGTGAAACATCACACACCAAAGCTGTGCATGTGAAACAACACAAATCAAAGCTGTGCATGTGAACCAACACACATTAAAGCTGTGCGTGTGCAACATCACACATCAAAGCTGTGCATGTGCAACATCACACATCAAAGCTGTGCATGTGAAACAACACAAATCAAAGCTGTGCATGTGAACCATCACACATCCAAGCTGTGCGTGTGAAACAACACACATCAATGCTTTGCATGTGAAACAACATACATCAAAGCTGTGCGTGTGAAACAACACACATCAAAGCTGTGCGTGTGCAACATCACACATCAAAGCTGTGCATGTGAAACAATACACATCAAAGCTGTGCATGTGAAACAACACAAATCAAAGCTGTGCATGTGAACCAACACACATCAAAGCTGTGCGTGTGAAACATCACACACCAAAGCTGTGCATGTGAAACAACACAAATCAAAGCTGTGCATGTGAACCAACACACATTAAAGCTGTGCGTGTGCAACATCACACATCAAAGCTGTGTGTGTGAAACATCACTCAATGAAACCGCATCTGGATTCAAACTGATGTTGAAACATACTTTTTTAACAACTTCAGTTGTTTATTAAAGCAGACAACAAGCCCAAAGTGCTGCTGGGCCATGAGGCAACGTGCGTGGTGCATTTCAATGCAAACAATATGCACGTTATTGTAATAAGAATAATAAGAAAAACATTTATTTTAATTTTTAGAAGTTGTGCAGAAGCTGCATCAGAACATTCTGAATGTATCAATACTACAAACAATTACTGCAATTTAAATACATCTCCAATATAAATATGAATCAACATTTTGTATTCTAAAATTGAATGTGAGATGTCTAAATTGTAAAAGCAAATCCTGATCCAGAATAAATATATTTTTCAGTATAAATTAGACCCATATTCTGTGGATAAAGTGCACTAATTGTGTCTTTTAGATTTTTTTTCTCACGAGTTTAATCTTTGTCTTTGCATGTAATCCTGCCTCCGAGGTGCGAGCGGGCAGCAAAACAACACCAAATGGAATGGATCGAGTTTATGCCACCGACCTTAAAAACAGACAAGGACAAATCGTTTCCATATCCAGTCGGAGTGAAAAAAGTAATATATTACTTTTGAAATAAAAGTAAAAGTAATATTATTACTCAAAATGAAAAAGTAAAAAGTTACACTACTTTTTCTGGTAAAAAGTAATATTATTACTTTAAGTTACTAGTTACTTTAGTTACTTTCCCAACACTGGAAACAACACACATCAAGCTGTGCATGTGAAACAACACACATCAAGCTGTGCATGTGAAACAACACACATCAAAGCTGTGCATGTGAAACAAAACAAATCAAAGCTGTGCATGTGAAACAAAACAAATCAAAGCTGTGCGTGTGAAACATCACACATCAAAGCTGTGCGTGTGCAACATCACACATCAAAGCTGTGCATGTGAAACAACACAAATCAAAGCTGTGCATGTGAACCATCACACATCAAAGCTGTGCGTGTGAAACAACACACATCAATGCTGTGCATGTGAAACAACATACATCAAAGCTGTGTGTGTGAAACAACACACATCAAAGCTGTGCGTGTGAAACATCACACATCAAAGTTGTGCGTGTGAAACAACACACATCAAAGCTGTGTGTGTGAAACAACACACATCAAAGCTGTGCGTGTGAAACAACACAAATCAAAGCTGTGCGTGTGAAACAACACACATCAAAGCTGTGCATGTGAAACAACATACATCAAAGCTGTGCATGTGAAACAACACACATCAAAGCTGTGCGTGTGAACCAACACACATCAAAGCTGTGCGTGTGAACCAACACACATCAAAGCTGTGCGTGTGCAACATCACACATCAAAGCTGTGTGTGTGAAACATCACTCAATGAAACCGCATCTGGATTCAAACTGATGTTGAAACATACTTTTTTAACAACTTCAGTTGTTTATTAAAGCAGACAACAAGCCCAAAGTGCTGCTGGGCCATGAGGCAATGTGCGCTGGTGCATTTCAATGCAAACAATATGCACGTTATTGTAATAAGAATAATAAGAAAAACATTTATTTTAATTTTTAGAAGTTGTGCAGAAGCTGCATCAGAACATTCTGAATGTATCAATACTACAAACAATTACTGCAATTTAAATACATCTCCAATATAAATATGAATCAACATTTTGTATTCTAAAATTGAATGTGAGATGTCTAAATTGTAAAAGCAAATCCTGATACAGAATAAATATATTTTTCAGTATAAATTCGACCCATATTCTGTGGATAAAGTGCACTAATTGTGTCTTTTAGATTTTTTTTCTCACGAGTTTAATCTTTGTCTTTGCATGTAATCCTGCCTCCGAGGTGCGAGCGGGCAGCAAAACAACACCAAATGGAATGGATCGAGTTTACGCCACCGACCTTAAAAACAGACGAGGACGAATCGTTTCCATATCCAGTCGGAGTGAAAAAAGTAATATATTACTTTTGAAATAAAAGTAAAAGTAATATTATTACTCAAAATGAAAAAGTAAAAAGTTACACTACTTTTTCTGGTAAAAAGTAATATTATTACTTTAAGTTACTAGTTACTTTAGTTACTTTCCCAACACTGGAAACAACACACATCAAGCTGTGCATGTGAAACAACACACATCAAGCTGTGCATGTGAAACAACACACATCAAAGCTGTGCATGTGAAACAAATCAAATCAAAGCTGTGCGTGTGAAACATCACACATCAAAGCTGTGCATGTGCAACAACACACATCAAAGCTGTGCGTGTGCAACATCACACATCAAAGCTGTGCATGTGCAACATCACACATCAAAGCTGTGCATGTGAAACAACACAAATCAAAGCTGTGCATGTGAACCATCACACATCAAAGCTGTGCGTGTGAAACAACACACATCAATGCTGTGCATGTGAAACAACATACATCAAAGCTGTGCGTGTGAAACAACACACATCAAAGCTGTGCGTGTGCAACATCACACATCAAAGCTGTGCATGTGAAACAATACACATCAAAGCTGTGCATGTGAAACAACACAAATCAAAGCTGTGCATGTGAACCAACACACATCAAAGCTGTGCGTGTGAAACATCACACACCAAAGCTGTGCATGTGAAACAACACAAATCAAAGCTGTGCATGTGAACCAACACACATTAAAGCTGTGCGTGTGCAACATCACACATCAAAGCTGTGTGTGTGAAACATCACTCAATGAAACCGCATCTGGATTCAAACTGATGTTGAAACATACTTTTTTAACAACTTCAGTTGTTTATTAAAGCAGACAACAAGCCCAAAGTGCTGCTGGGCCATGAGGCAACGTGCGTGGTGCATTTCAATGCAAACAATATGCACGTTATTGTAATAAGAATAATAAGAAAAACATTTATTTTAATTTTTAGAAGTTGTGCAGAAGCTGCATCAGAACATTCTGAATGTATCAATACTACAAACAATTACTGCAATTTAAATACATCTCCAATATAAATATGAATCAACATTTTGTATTCTAAAATTGAATGTGAGATGTCTAAATTGTAAAAGCAAATCCTGATCCAGAATAAATATATTTTTCAGTATAAATTAGACCCATATTCTGTGGATAAAGTGCACTAATTGTGTCTTTTAGATTTTTTTTCTCACGAGTTTAATCTTTGTCTTTGCATGTAATCCTGCCTCCGAGGTGCGAGCGGGCAGCAAAACAACACCAAATGGAATGGATCGAGTTTATGCCACCAACCTTAAAAACAGACAAGGACGAATCGTTTCCATATCCAGTCGGAGTGAAAAAAGTAATATATTACTTTTGAAATAAAAGTAAAAGTAATATTATTACTCAAAATGAAAAAGTAAAAAGTTACACTACTTTTTCTGGTAAAAAGTTACACTACTTTTTCTGGTAAAAAGTAATATTATTACTTTAAGTTACTAGTTACTTTAGTTACTTTCCCAACACTGGAAACAACACACATCAAGCTGTGCATGTGAAACAACACACATCAAGCTGTGCATGTGAAACAACACACATCAAAGCTGTGCATGTGAAACAAAACAAATCAAAGCTGTGCATGTGAAACAAAACAAATCAAAGCTGTGCGTGTGAAACATCACACATCAAAGCTGTGCGTGTGCAACATCACACATCAAAGCTGTGCATGTGAAACAACACAAATCAAAGCTGTGCATGTGAACCATCACACATCAAAGCTGTGCGTGTGAAACAACACACATCAATGCTGTGCATGTGAAACAACATACATCAAAGCTGTGTGTGTGAAACAACACACATCAAAGCTGTGCGTGTGAAACATCACACATCAAAGTTGTGCGTGTGAAACAACACACATCAAAGCTGTGTGTGTGAAACAACACACATCAAAGCTGTGCGTGTGAAACAACACAAATCAAAGCTGTGCGTGTGAAACAACACACATCAAAGCTGTGCATGTGAAACAACATACATCAAAGCTGTGCATGTGAAACAACACACATCAAAGCTGTGCGTGTGAACCAACACACATCAAAGCTGTGCGTGTGAAACATCACACACTAAAGCTGTGCATGTGAAACAACACAAATCAAAGCTGTGCATGTGAACCAACACACATTAAAGCTGTGCGTGTGCAACATCACACATCAAAGCTGTGCGTGTGAAACAACACACATCAAAGCTGTGCGTGTGCAACATCACACATCAAAGCTGTGCATGTGAAACAATACACATCAAAGCTGTGCATGTGAAACAACACAAATCAAAGCTGTGCATGTGAACCAACACACATCAAAGCTGTGCGTGTGAAACATCACACACCAAAGCTGTGCATGTGAAACAACACAAATCAAAGCTGTGCATGTGAACCAACACACATCAAAGCTGTGCGTGTGCAACATCACACATCAAAGCTGTGTGTGTGAAACATCACTCAATGAAACCGCATCTGGATTCAAACTGATGTTGAAACATACTTTTTTTAACAACTTCAGTTGTTTATTAAAGCAGACAACAAGCCCAAAGTGCTGCTGGGCCATGAGGCAACGTGCGCTGGTGCATTTCAATGCAAACAATATGCACATTATTGTAATAAGAATAATAAGAAAAACATTTATTTTAATTTTTAGAAGTTGTGCAGAAGCTGCATCAGAACATTCTGAATGTATCAATACTACAAACAATTACTGCAATTTAAATACATCTCCAATATAAATATGAATCAACATTTTGTATTCTAAAATTGAATGTGAGATGTCTAAATTGTAAAAGCAAATCCTGATACAGAATAAATATATTTTTCAGTATAAATTAGACCCATATTCTGTGGATAAAGTGCACTAATTGTGTCTTTTAGATTTTTTTTCTCACGAGTTTAATCTTTGTCTTTGCATGTAATCCTGCCTCCGAGGTGCGAGCGGGCAGCAAAACAACACCAAATGGAATGGATCGAGTTTACGCCACCGACCTTAAAAACAGATGAGGACGAATCGTTTCCATATCCAGTCGGAGTGAAAAAAGTAATATATTACTTTTGAAATAAAAGTAAAAGTAATATTATTACTCAAAATGAAAAAGTAAAAAGTTACACTACTTTTTCTGGTAAAAAGTAATATTATTACTTTAAGTTACTAGTTACTTTAGTTACTTTCCCAACAATGGAAACAACACACATCAAGCTGTGCATGTGAAACAACACACATCAAGCTGTGCATGTGAAACAACACACATCAAAGCTGTGCATGTGAAACAAATCAAATCAAAGCTGTGCGTGTGAAACATCACACATCAAAGCTGTGCATGTGCAACATCACACATCAAAGCTGTGCATGTGAAACAACACAAATCAAAGCTGTGCATGTGAACCATCACACATCAAAGCTGTGCGTGTGAAACAACACACATCAATGCTGTGCATGTGAAACAACATACATCAAAGCTGTGCATGTGAAACAACACACATCAAAGCTGTGCATGTGAAACAAATCAAATCAAAGCTGTGCGTGTGAAACATCACACATCAAAGCTGTGCATGTGCAACATCACACATCAAAGCTGTGCATGTGAAACAACACAAATCAAAGCTGTGCATGTGAACCATCACACATCAAAGCTGTGCGTGTGAAACAACACACATCAATGCTGTGCATGTGAAACAACATACATCAAAGCTGTGCGTGTGAAACAACACGCATCAAAGCTGTGCGTGTGCAACATCACACATCAAAGCTGTGCATGTGAAACAATACACATCAAAGCTGTGCATGTGAAACAACACAAATCAAAGCTGTGCATGTGAACCAACACACATCAAAGCTGTGCATGTGAAACATCACACACCAAAGCTGTGCATGTGAAACAACACAAATCAAAGCTGTGCATGTGAACCAACACACATTAAAGCTGTGCGTGTGCAACATCACACATCAAAGCTGTGTGTGTGAAACATCACTCAATGAAACCGCATCTGGATTCAAACTGATGTTGAAACATACTTTTTTAACAACTTCAGTTGTTTATTAAAGCAGACAACAAGCCCAAAGTGCTGCTGGGCCATGAGGCAACGTGCGTGGTGCATTTCAATGCAAACAATATGCACGTTATTGTAATAAGAATAATAAGAAAAAAAATTATTTTAATTTTTAGAAGTTGTGCAGAAGCTATATTTTTCAGCATAAATTAGACCCATATTCTGTGGATAAAGTGCACTAATTGTGTCTTCTAGATTTTTTTTTCTCACGAGTTTAATCTTTGTCTTTGCATGTAATCCTGCCTCCGAGGTGCGAGCGGGCAGCAAAACAACACCAAATGGAATGGATCAAGTTTACGCCACCGACCTTAAAAACAGACGAGGACGAATTGTTTCCATATCCAGTCGGAGTGAAAAAAGTAATATATTACTTTTGAAATAAAAGTAAAAGTAATATTATTACTCAAAATGAAAAAGTAAAAAGTTACACTACTTTTTCTGGTAAAAAGTAATATTATTACTTTAAGTTACTATTTACTTTAGTTACTTTCCCAACACTGGAAACAACACACATCAAGCTGTGCATGTGAAACAACACACATCAAGCTGTGCATGTGAAACAACACACATCAAAGCTGTGCATGTGAAACAAATCAAATCAAAGCTGTGCGTGTGAAACATCACACATCAAAGCTGTGCATGTGCAACATCACACATCAAAGCTGTGCATGTGAAACAACACAAATCAAAGCTGCGCATGTGAACCATCACACATCAAAGCTGTGCGTGTGAAACAACACACATCAATGCTGTGCATGTGAAACAACATACATCAAAGCTGTGCGTGTGAAACAACACACATCAAAGCTGTGCGTGTGCAACATCACACATCAAAGCTGTGCATGTGAAACAATACACATCAAAGCTGTGCATGTGAAACAACACAAATCAAAGCTGTGCATGTGAACCAACACACATCAAAGCTGTGCGTGTGAAACATCACACACCAAAGCTGTGCATGTGAAACAACACAAATCAAAGCTGTGCATGTGAACCAACACACATTAAAGCTGTGCGTGTGCAACATCACACATCAAAGCTGTGTGTGTGAAACATCACTCAATGAAACCGCATCTGGATTCAAACTGATGTTGAAACATACTTTTTTAACAACTTCAGTTGTTTATTAAAGCAGACAACAAGCCCAAAGTGCTGCTGGGCCATGAGGCAACGTGCGTGGTGCATTTCAATGCAAACAATATGCACGTTATTGTAATAAGAATAATAAGAAAAACATTTATTTTAATTTTTAGAAGTTGTGCAGAAGCTGCATCAGAACATTCTGAATGTATCAATACTACAAACAATTACTGCAATTTAAATACATCTCCAATATAAATATGAATCAACATTTTGTATTCTAAAATTGAATGTGAGATGTCTAAATTGTAAAAGCAAATCCTGATCCAGAATAAATATATTTTTCAGTATAAATTAGACCCATATTCTGTGGATAAAGTGCACTAATTGTGTCTTTTAGATTTTTTTTCTCACGAGTTTAATCTTTGTCTTTGCATGTAATCCTGCCTCCGAGGTGCGAGCGGGCAGCAAAACAACACCAAATGGAATGGATCGAGTTTACGCCACCGACCTTAAAAACAGAGGACGAATCGTTTCCATATCCAGTCGGAGTGAAAAAAGTAATATATTACTTTTGAAATAAAAGTAAAAGTAATATTATTACTCAAAATGAAAAAGTAAAAAGTTAAACTACTTTTTCTGGTAAAAAGTAATATTATTACTTTAAGTTACTAGTTACTTTAGTTACTTTCCCAACACTGGAAACAACACACATCAAGCTGTGCATGTGAAACAACACACATCAAGCTGTGCATGTGAAACAACACACATCAAAGCTGTGCATGTGAAACAAATCAAATCAAAGCTGTGCGTGTGAAACATCACACATCAAAGCTGTGCATGTGCAACATCACACATCAAAGCTGTGCATGTGAAACAACACAAATCAAAGCTGTGCATGTGAACCATCACACATCAAAGCTGTGCGTGTGAAACAACACACATCAATGCTGTGCATGTGAAACAACATACATCAAAGCTGTGCGTGTGAAACAGCACACATCAAAGCTGTGCGTGTGCAACATCACACATCAAAGCTGTGCATGTGAAACAATACACATCAAAGCTGTGCATGTGAAACAACACAAATCAAAGCTGTGCATGTGAACCAACACACATCAAAGCTGTGCGTGTGAAACATCACACACCAAAGCTGTGCATGTGAAACGACACAAATCAAAGCTGTGCATGTGAACCAACACACATCAAAGCTGTGCGTGTGCAACATCACACATCAAAGCTGTGTGTGTGAAACATCACTCAATGAAACCGCATCTGGATTCAAACTGATGTTGAAACATACTTTTTTAACAACTTCAGTTGTTTATTAAAGCAGACAACAAGCCCAAAGTGCTGCTGGGCCATGAGGCAATGTGCGTGGTGCATTTCAATGCAAACAATATGCACGTTATTGTAATAAGAATAATAAGAAAAACATTTATTTTAATTTTTAGAAGTTGTGCAGAAGCTGCATCAGAACATTCTGAATGTATCAATACTACAAACAATTACTGCAATTTAAATACATCTCCAATATAAATATGAATCAACATTTTGTATTCTAAAATTGAATGTGAGATGTCTAAATTGTAAAAGCAAATCCTGATACAGAATAAATATATTTTTCAGTATAAATTAGACCCATATTCTGTGGATAAAGTGCACTAATTGTGTCTTTTAGATTTTTTTTCTCACGAGTTTAATCTTTGTCTTTGCATGTAATCCTGCCTCCGAGGTGCGAGCGGGCAGCAAAACAACACCAAATGGAATGGATCGAGTTTATGCCACCGACCTTAAAAACAGACGAGGACGAATTGTTTCCATATCCAGTCGGAGTGAAAAAAGTAATATATTACTTTTGAAATAAAAGTAAAAGTAATATTATTACTCAAAATGAAAAAGTAAAAAGTTACACTACTTTTTCTGGTAAAAAGTAATATTATTACTTTAAGTTACTAGTTACTTTAGTTACTTTCCCAACACTGGAAACAACACACATCAAGCTGTGCATGTGAAACAATACACATCAAGCTGTGCATGTGAAACAATACACATCAAGCTGTGCATGTGAAACAACACACATCAAAGCTGTGCATGTGAAACAAAACAAATCAAAGCTGTGCGTGTGAAACATCACACATTAAAGCTGTGCATGTGCAACATCACACATCAAAGCTGTGCATGTGAAACAACACAAATCAAAGCTGTGCATGTGAACCATCACACATCAAAGCTGTGCGTGTGAAACAACACACATCAATGCTGTGCATGTGAAACAACATACATCAAAGCTGTGCGTGTGAAACAACACACATCAAAGCTGTGCGTGTGAAACATCACACATCAAAGCTGTGCATGTGAAACAACATACATCAAAGCTGTGCATGTGAAATAACACACATCAAAGCTGTGCGTGTGAAACATCACACATCAAAGCTGTGCATGTGAAACAACACAAATCAAAGCTGTGCATGTGAACCATCACACATCAAAGCTGTGCGTGTGAAACAACACACATCAATGCTGTGCATGTGAAACAACATACATCAAAGCTGTGCGTGTGAAACAGCACACATCAAAGCTGTGCGTGTGAAACATCACACATCAAGCTGTGCATGTGAAACAACATACATCAAAGCTGTGCATGTGAAATAACACACATCAAAGCTGTGCGTGTGAAACATCACACATCAAAGCTGTGCGTGTGAACCAACACACATCAAAGCTGTGTGTGTGAAACAACAAACATCAAAGCTGTGCATGTGAAACATCACACATCAAAGCTGTGCATGTGAAACAACACACATCAAAGTTGTGCATGTGAAACAACACACATCAAATCTGTGCATGTGAAACAACACACATCAAAGCTGTGCGTGTGAAACATCACACATCAAAGCTGTGCATGTGAAACAACACAAATCAAAGCTGTGCATGTGAACCATCACACATCAAAGCTGTGCGTGTGAAACAACACACATCAATGCTGTGCATGTGAAACAACATACATCAAAGCTGTGCGTGTGAAACATCACACATCAAAGCTGTGCATGTGAAACAACATACATCAAAGCTGTGCATGTGAAATAACACACATCAAAGCTGTGCGTGTGAAACATCACACATCAAAGCTGTGCATGTGAAACAACACAAATCAAAGCTGTGCATGTGAACCATCACACATCAAAGCTGTGCGTGTGAAACAACACACATCAATGCTGTGCATGTGAAACAACATACATCAAAGCTGTGCGTGTGAAACAGCACACATCAAAGCTGTGCGTGTGAAACATCACACATCAAGCTGTGCATGTGAAACAACATACATCAAAGCTGTGCATGTGAAATAACACACATCAAAGCTGTGCGTGTGAAACATCACACATCAAAGCTGTGCGTGTGAACCAACACACATCAAAGCTGTGTGTGTGAAACAACAAACATCAAAGCTGTGCATGTGAAACATCACACATCAAAGCTGTGCATGTGAAACAACACACATCAAAGTTGTGCATGTGAAACAACACACATCAAATCTGTGCATGTGAAACAACACACATCAAAGCTGTGCGTGTGAAACATCACACATCAAAGCTGTGCATGTGAAACAACACAAATCAAAGCTGTGCATGTGAACCATCACACATCAAAGCTGTGCGTGTGAAACAACACACATCAATGCTGTGCATGTGAAACAACATACATCAAAGCTGTGCGTGTGAAACATCACACATCAAAGCTGTGCATGTGAAACAACATACATCAAAGCTGTGCATGTGAAATAACACACATCAAAGCTGTGCGTGTGAAACATCACACATCAAAGCTGTGCGTGTGAAACAACACACATCAAAGCTGTGCGTGTGAAACAACACACATCAATGCTGTGTGTGTGAAACAACACACATCAAAGCTGTGTGTGTGAAACAACAAACATCAAAGCTGTGCATGTGAAACATCACACATCAAAGCTGTGCATGTGAAACAACACACATCAAAGTTGTGCATGTGAAACAACACACATCAAAGCTGTGCATGTGAAACAACACACATCAAAGCTGTGCGTGTGAAACAACACAAATCAAAGCTGTGCGTGTGAAACAACACACATCAAAGCTGTGCGTGTGAAACAACACACATCAAAGCTGTGCGTGTGAAACAACACACATCAAAGCTGTGCGTGTTAAACAACACACATCAAAGCTGTGCGTGTGCAACATCACACATCAAAGCTGTGCATGTGAAACAATACACATCAAAGCTGTGCATGTGAAACAACACACATCAAAGCTGTGCGTGTGAAACAACACAAATCAAAGCTGTGCATGTGAACCAACACACATCAAAGCTGTGCATGTGAAACAACACACATCAAGGCTGTGCGTGTGCAACATCACACATCAAAGCTGTGTGTGTGAAACATCACTCAATGAAACCGCATCTGGATTAAAACTGTTGTTGAAACATACTTTTTTAACAACTTCAGTTGTTTATTAAAGCAGACAACAAGCCCAAAGTGCTGCTGGGCCATGAGGCAACGTGCGCTGGTGCATTTCAATGCAAACAATATGCACGTTATTGTAATAAGAATAATAAGAAAAACATTTATTTTAATTTTTAGAAGTTGTGCAGAAGCTGCATCAGAACATTCTGAATGTATCAATACTACAAACAATTACTGCAATTTAAATACATCTCCAATATAAATATGAATCAACATTTTGTATTCTAAAATTGAATGTGAGATGTCTAAATTGTAAAAGCAAATCCTGATACAGAATAAATATATTTTTCAGTATAAATTAGACCCATATTCTGTGGATAAAGTGCACTAATTGTGTCTTTTAGATTTTTTTTCTCACGAGTTTAATCTTTGTCTTTGCATGTAATCCTGCCTCCGAGGTGCGAGCGGGCAGCAAAACAACACCAAATGGAATGGATCGAGTTTACGCCACCGACCTTAAAAACAGACGAGGACGAATCGTTTCCATATCCAGTCGGAGTGAAAAAGTAATATATTACTTTTGAAATAAAAGTAAAAGTAATATTATTACTCAAAATGAAAAAGTAAAAAGTTACACTACTTTTTCTGGTAAAAAGTAATATTATTACTTTAAGTTACTAGTTACTTTAGTTACTTTCCCAACACTGGAAACAACACACATCAAGCTGTGCATGTGAAACAACACACATCAAGCTGTGCATGTGAAACAACACACATCAAAGCTGTGCATGTGAAACAAAACAAATCAAAGCTGTGCGTGTGAAACATCACACATCAAAGCTGTGCGTGTGCAACATCACACATCAAAGCTGTGCATGTGAAACAACACAAATCAAAACTGTCCATGTGAACCATCACACATCAAAGCTGTGCGTGTGATACAACACACATCAATGCTGTGCATGTGAAACAACATACATCAAAGCTGTGCATGTGAAACAACACACATCAAAGCTGTGCATGTGAAACATCACACATCAAAGCTGTGCATGTGAAAAAACACACATCAAAGCTGTGCATGTGAAACAACATACATCAAAGCTGTGTGTGTGAAACAACACACATCAAAGCTGTGCGTGTGAAACATCACACATCAAAACTGTGCGTGTGAAACAACACACATCAAAGCTGTGTGTGTGAAACAACACACATCAAAGCTGTGCGTGTGAAACAACACAAATCAAAGCTGTGCGTGTGAAACAACACACATCAAAGCTGTGCATGTGAAACAACATACATCAAAGCTGTGCATGTGAAACAACACACATCAAAGCTGTGCGTGTGAACCAACACACATCAAAGCTGTGCGTGTGAAACATCACACACTAAAGCTGTGCATGTGAAACAACACAAATCAAAGCTGTGCATGTGAACCAACACACATTAAAGCTGTGCGTGTGCAACATCACACATCAAAGCTGTGCGTGTGAAACAACACACATCAAAGCTGTGCGTGTGCAACATCACACATCAAAGCTGTGCATGTGAAACAATACACATCAAAGCTGTGCATGTGAAACAACACAAATCAAAGCTGTGCATGTGAACCAACACACATCAAAGCTGTGCGTGTGAAACATCACACACCAAAGCTGTGCATGTGAAACAACACAAATCAAAGCTGTGCATGTGAACCAACACACATCAAAGCTGTGCGTGTGCAACATCACACATCAAAGCTGTGTGTGTGAAACATCACTCAATGAAACCGCATCTGGATTCAAACTGATGTTGAAACATACTTTTTTAACAACTTCAGTTGTTTATTAAAGCAGACAACAAGCCCAAAGTGCTGCTGGGCCATGAGGCAACGTGCGCTGGTGCATTTCAATGCAAACAATATGCACGTTATTGTAATAAGAATAATAAGAAAAACATTTATTTTAATTTTTAGAAGTTGTGCAGAAGCTGCATCAGAACATTCTGAATGTATCAATACTACAAACAATTACTGCAATTTAAATACATCTCCAATATAAATATGAATCAACATTTTGTATTCTAAAATTGAATGTGAGATGTCTAAATTGTAAAAGCAAATCCTGATACAGAATAAATATATTTTTCAGTATAAATTAGACCCATATTCTGTGGATAAAGTGCACTAATTGTGTCTTTTAGATTTTTTTTCTCACGAGTTTAATCTTTGTCTTTGCATGTAATCCTGCCTCCGGGGTGCGAGCGGGCAGCAAAACAACACCAAATGGAATGGATCGAGTTTACGCCACCGACCTTAAAAACAGACGAGGACGAATCGTTTCCATATCCAGTCGGAGTGAAAAAAGTAATATATTACTTTTGAAATAAAAGTAAAAGTAATATTATTACTCAAAATGAAAAAGTAAAAAGTTACACTACTTTTTCTGGTAAAAAGTAATATTATTACTTTAAGTTACTAGTTACTTTAGTTACTTTCCCAACACTGGAAACAACACACATCAAGCTGTGCATGTGAAACAACACACATCAAGCTGTGCATGTGAAACAAAACACATCAAAGCTGTGCATGTGAAACAAATCAAATCAAAGCTGTGCGTGTGAAACATCACACATCAAAGCTGTGCATGTGCAACATCACACATCAAAGCTGTGCATGTGAAACAACACAAATCAAAGCTGTGCATGTGAACCATCACACATCAAAGCTGTGCGTGTGAAACAACACACATCAATGCTGTGCATGTGAAACAACATACATCAAAGCTGTGCATGTGAAACAACACACATCAAAGCTGTGCATGTGAAACAAATCAAATCAAAGCTGTGCGTGTGAAACATCACACATCAAAGCTGTGCATGTGCAACATCACACATCAAAGCTGTGCATGTGAAACAACACAAATCAAAGCTGTGCATGTGAACCATCACACATCAAAGCTGTGCGTGTGAAACAACACACATCAATGCTGTGCATGTGAAACAACATACATCAAAGCTGTGCGTGTGAAACAACACACATCAAAGCTGTGCGTGTGCAACATCACACATCAAAGCTGTGCATGTGAAACAATACACATCAAAGCTGTGCATGTGAAACAACACAAATCAAAGCTGTGCATGTGAACCAACACACATCAAAGCTGTGCGTGTGAAACATCACACACCAAAGCTGTGCATGTGAAACAACACAAATCAAAGCTGTGCATGTGAACCAACACACATTAAAGCTGTGCGTGTGCAACATCACACATCAAAGCTGTGTGTGTGAAACATCACTCAATGAAACCGCATCTGGATTCAAACTGATGTTGAAACATACTTTTTTAACAACTTCAGTTGTTTATTAAAGCAGACAACAAGCCCAAAGTGCTGCTGGGCCATGAGGCAACGTGCGTGGTGCATTTCAATGCAAACAATATGCACGTTATTGTAATAAGAATAATAAGAAAAACATTTATTTTAATTTTTAGAAGTTGTGCAGAAGCTGCATCAGAACATTCTGAATGTATCAATACTACAAACAATTACTGCAATTTAAATACATCTCCAATATAAATATGAATCAACATTTTGTATTCTAAAATTGAATGTTTGATGTCTAAATTGTAAAAGCAAATCCTGATACAGAATAAATATATTTTTCAGTATAAATTAGACCCATATTCTGTGGATAAAGTGCACTAATTGTGTCTTTTAGATTTTTTTTCTCACGAGTTTAATCTTTGTCTTTGCATGTAATCCTGCCTCCGAGGTGCGAGCGGGCAGCAAAACAACACCAAATGGAATGGATCGAGTTTACGCCACCGACCTTAAAAACAGACGAGGACGAATCGTTTCCATATCCAGTCGGAGTGAAAAAAGTAATATATTACTTTTGAAATAAAAGTAAAAGTAATATTATTACTCAAAATGAAAAAGTAAAAAGTTACACTACTTTTTCTGGTAAAAAGTAATATTATTACTTTAAGTTACTATTTACTTTAGTTACTTTCCCAACACTGGAAACAACACACATCAAGCTGTGCATGTGAAACAACACACATCAAGCTGTGCATGTGAAACAACACACATCAAAGCTGTGCATGTGAAACAAATCAAATCAAAGCTGTGCGTGTGAAACATCACACATCAAAGCTGTGCATGTGCAACATCACAAATCAAAGCTGTGCATGTGAACCATCACACATCAAAGCTGTGCGTGTGAAACAACACACATCAATGCTGTGCATGTGAAACAACATACATCAAAGCTGTGCGTGTGAAACAACACACATCAAAGCTGTGCGTGTGCAACATCACACATCAAAGCTGTGCATGTGAAACAATACACATCAAAGCTGTGCATGTGAAACAACACAAATCAAAGCTGTGCATGTGAACCAACACACATCAAAGCTGTGCGTGTGAAACATCACACACCAAAGCTGTGCATGTGAAACAACACAAATCAAAGCTGTGCATGTGAACCAACACACATTAAAGCTGTGCGTGTGCAACATCACACATCAAAGCTGTGTGTGTGAAACATCACTCAATGAAACCGCATCTGGATTCAAACTGATGTTGAAACATACTTTTTTAACAACTTCAGTTGTTTATTAAAGCAGACAACAAGCCCAAAGTGCTGCTGGGCCATGAGGCAACGTGCGTGGTGCATTTCAATGCAAACAATATGCACGTTATTGTAATAAGAATAATAAGAAAAACATTTATTTTAATTTTTAGAAGTTGTGCAGAAGCTGCATCAGAACATTCTGAATGTATCAATACTACAAACAATTACTGCAATTTAAATACATCTCCAATATAAATATGAATCAACATTTTGTATTCTAAAATTGAATGTGAGATGTCTAAATTGTAAAAGCAAATCCTGATACAGAATAAATATATTTTTCAGTATAAATTAGACCCATATTCTGTGGATAAAGTGCACTAATTGTGTCTTTTAGATTTTTTTTCTCACGAGTTTAATCTTTGTCTTTGCATGTAATCCTGCCTCCGAGGTGCGAGCGGGCAGCAAAACAACACCAAATGGAATGGATCGAGTTTACGCCACCGACCTTAAAAACAGACGAGGACGAATCGTTTCCATATCCAGTCGGAGTGAAAAAGTAATATATTACTTTTGAAATAAAAGTAAAAGTAATATTATTACTCAAAATGAAAAAGTAAAAAGTTACACTACTTTTTCTGGTAAAAAGTAATATTATTACTTTAAGTTACTAGTTACTTTAGTTACTTTCCCAACACTGGAAACAACACACATCAAGCTGTGCATGTGAAACAACACACATCAAGCTGTGCATGTGAAACAACACACATCAAAGCTGTGCATGTGAAACAAAACAAATCAAAGCTGTGCGTGTGAAACATCACACATCAAAGCTGTGCGTGTGCAACATCACACATCAAAGCTGTGCATGTGAAACAACACAAATCAAAGCTGTCCATGTGAACCATCACACATCAAAGCTGTGCGTGTGATACAACACACATCAATGCTGTGCATGTGAAACAACATACATCAAAGCTGTGCATGTGAAACAACACACATCAAAGCTGTGCGTGTGAAACATCACACATCAAAGCTGTGCATGTGAAAAAACACACATCAAAGCTGTGCATGTGAAACAACATACATCAAAGCTGTGTGTGTGAAACAACACACATCAAAGCTGTGCGTGTGAAACATCACACATCAAAGCTGTGCGTGTGAAACAACACACATCAAAGCTGTGTGTGTGAAACAACACACATCAAAGCTGTGCGTGTGAAACAACACAAATCAAAGCTGTGCGTGTGAAACAACACACATCAAAGCTGTGCATGTGAAACAACATACATCAAAGCTGTGCATGTGAAACAACACACATCAAAGCTGTGCGTGTGAACCAACACACATCAAAGCTGTGCGTGTGAAACATCACACACTAAAGCTGTGCATGTGAAACAACACAAATCAAAGCTGTGCATGTGAACCAACACACATTAAAGCTGTGCGTGTGCAACATCACACATCAAAGCTGTGCGTGTGAAACAACACACATCAAAGCTGTGCGTGTGCAACATCACACATCAAAGCTGTGCATGTGAAACAATACACATCAAAGCTGTGCATGTGAAACAACACAAATCAAAGCTGTGCATGTGAACCAACACACATCAAAGCTGTGCGTGTGAAACATCACACACCAAAGCTGTGCATGTGAAACAACACAAATCAAAGCTGTGCATGTGAACCAACACACATCAAAGCTGTGCGTGTGCAACATCACACATCAAAGCTGTGTGTGTGAAACATCACTCAATGAAACCGCATCTGGATTCAAACTGATGTTGAAACATACTTTTTTAACAACTTCAGTTGTTTATTAAAGCAGACAACAAGCCCAAAGTGCTGCTGGGCCATGAGGCAACGTGCGCTGGTGCATTTCAATGCAAACAATATGCACGTTATTGTAATAAGAATAATAAGAAAAACATTTATTTTAATTTTTAGAAGTTGTGCAGAAGCTGCATCAGAACATTCTGAATGTATCAATACTACAAACAATTACTGCAATTTAAATACATCTCCAATATAAATATGAATCAACATTTTGTATTCTAAAATTGAATGTGAGATGTCTAAATTGTAAAAGCAAATCCTGATACAGAATAAATATATTTTTCAGTATAAATTAGACCCATATTCTGTGGATAAAGTGCACTAATTGTGTCTTTTAGATTTTTTTTCTCACGAGTTTAATCTTTGTCTTTGCATGTAATCCTGCCTCCGGGGTGCGAGCGGGCAGCAAAACAACACCAAATGGAATGGATCGAGTTTACGCCACCGACCTTAAAAACAGACGAGGACGAATCGTTTCCATATCCAGTCGGAGTGAAAAAAGTAATATATTACTTTTGAAATAAAAGTAAAAGTAATATTATTACTCAAAATGAAAAAGTAAAAAGTTACACTACTTTTTCTGGTAAAAAGTAATATTATTACTTTAAGTTACTAGTTACTTTAGTTACTTTCCCAACACTGGAAACAACACACATCAAGCTGTGCATGTGAAACAACACACATCAAGCTGTGCATGTGAAACAAAACACATCAAAGCTGTGCATGTGAAACAAATCAAATCAAAGCTGTGCGTGTGAAACATCACACATCAAAGCTGTGCGTGTGAAACAACACACATCAATGCTGTGCATGTGAAACAACATACATCAAAGCTGTGCATGTGAAACAACACACATCAAAGCTGTGCATGTGAAACAAATCAAATCAAAGCTGTGCGTGTGAAACATCACACATCAAAGCTGTGCATGTGCAACATCACACATCAAAGCTGTGCATGTGAAACAACACAAATCAAAGCTGTGCATGTGAACCATCACACATCAAAGCTGTGCGTGTGAAACAACACACATCAATGCTGTGCATGTGAAACAACATACATCAAAGCTGTGCGTGTGAAACAACACACATCAAAGCTGTGCGTGTGCAACATCACACATCAAAGCTGTGCATGTGAAACAATACACATCAAAGCTGTGCATGTGAAACAACACAAATCAAAGCTGTGCATGTGAACCAACACACATCAAAGCTGTGCGTGTGAAACATCACACACCAAAGCTGTGCATGTGAAACAACACAAATCAAAGCTGTGCATGTGAACCAACACACATTAAAGCTGTGCGTGTGCAACATCACACATCAAAGCTGTGTGTGTGAAACATCACTCAATGAAACCGCATCTGGATTCAAACTGATGTTGAAACATACTTTTTTAACAACTTCAGTTGTTTATTAAAGCAGACAACAAGCCCAAAGTGCTGCTGGGCCATGAGGCAACGTGCGTGGTGCATTTCAATGCAAACAATATGCACGTTATTGTAATAAGAATAATAAGAAAAACATTTATTTTAATTTTTAGAAGTTGTGCAGAAGCTGCATCAGAACATTCTGAATGTATCAATACTACAAACAATTACTGCAATTTAAATACATCTCCAATATAAATATGAATCAACATTTTGTATTCTAAAATTGAATGTGAGATGTCTAAATTGTAAAAGCAAATCCTGATCCAGAATAAATATATTTTTCAGTATAAATTAGACCCATATTCTGTGGATAAAGTGCACTAATTGTGTCTTTTAGATTTTTTTTCTCACGAGTTTAATCTTTGTCTTTGCATGTAATCCTGCCTCCGAGGTGCGAGCGGGCAGCAAAACAACACCAAATGGAATGGATCGAGTTTACGCCACCGACCTTAAAAACAGACGAGGACGAATCGTTTCCATATCCAGTCGGAGTGAAAAAAGTAATATATTACTTTTGAAATAAAAGTAAAAGTAATATTATTACTCAAAATGAAAAAGTAAAAAGTTACACTACTTTTTCTGGTAAAAAGTAATATTATTACTTTAAGTTACTATTTACTTTAGTTACTTTCCCAACACTGGAAACAACACACATCAAGCTGTGCATGTGAAACAACACACATCAAGCTGTGCATGTGAAACAACACACATCAAAGCTGTGCATGTGAAACAAATCAAATCAAAGCTGTGCGTGTGAAACATCACACATCAAAGCTGTGCATGTGCAACATCACAAATCAAAGCTGTGCATGTGAACCATCACACATCAAAGCTGTGCGTGTGAAACAACACACATCAATGCTGTGCATGTGAAACAACATACATCAAAGCTGTGCGTGTGAAACAACACACATCAAAGCTGTGCGTGTGCAACATCACACATCAAAGCTGTGCATGTGAAACAATACACATCAAAGCTGTGCATGTGAAACAACACAAATCAAAGCTGTGCATGTGAACCAACACACATCAAAGCTGTGCGTGTGAAACATCACACACCAAAGCTGTGCATGTGAAACAACACAAATCAAAGCTGTGCATGTGAACCAACACACATTAAAGCTGTGCGTGTGCAACATCACACATCAAAGCTGTGTGTGTGAAACATCACTCAATGAAACCGCATCTGGATTCAAACTGATGTTGAAACATACTTTTTTAACAACTTCAGTTGTTTATTAAAGCAGACAACAAGCCCAAAGTGCTGCTGGGCCATGAGGCAACGTGCGTGGTGCATTTCAATGCAAACAATATGCACGTTATTGTAATAAGAATAATAAGAAAAACATTTATTTTAATTTTTAGAAGTTGTGCAGAAGCTGCATCAGAACATTCTGAATGTATCAATACTACAAACAATTACTGCAATTTAAATACATCTCCAATATAAATATGAATCAACATTTTGTATTCTAAAATTGAATGTGAGATGTCTAAATTGTAAAAGCAAATCCTGATACAGAATAAATATATTTTTCAGTATAAATTAGACCCATATTCTGTGGATAAAGTGCACTAATTGTGTCTTTTAGATTTTTTTTCTCACGAGTTTAATCTTTGTCTTTGCATGTAATCCTGCCTCCGAGGTGCGAGCGGGCAGCAAAACAACACCAAATGGAATGGATCGAGTTTACGCCACCGACCTTAAAAACAGACGAGGACGAATCGTTTCCATATCCAGTCGGAGTGAAAAAGTAATATATTACTTTTGAAATAAAAGTAAAAGTAATATTATTACTCAAAATGAAAAAGTAAAAAGTTACACTACTTTTTCTGGTAAAAAGTAATATTATTACTTTAAGTTACTAGTTACTTTAGTTACTTTCCCAACACTGGAAACAACACACATCAAGCTGTGCATGTGAAACAACACACATCAAGCTGTGCATGTGAAACAACACACATCAAAGCTGTGCATGTGAAACAAAACAAATCAAAGCTGTGCGTGTGAAACATCACACATCAAAGCTGTGCGTGTGCAACATCACACATCAAAGCTGTGCATGTGAAACAACACAAATCAAAGCTGTCCATGTGAACCATCACACATCAAAGCTGTGCGTGTGATACAACACACATCAATGCTGTGCATGTGAAACAACATACATCAAAGCTGTGCATGTGAAACAACACACATCAAAGCTGTGCGTGTGAAACATCACACATCAAAGCTGTGCATGTGAAAAAACACACATCAAAGCTGTGCATGTGAAACAACATACATCAAAGCTGTGTGTGTGAAACAACACACATCAAAGCTGTGCGTGTGAAACATCACACATCAAAGCTGTGCGTGTGAAACAACACACATCAAAGCTGTGTGTGTGAAACAACACACATCAAAGCTGTGCGTGTGAAACAACACAAATCAAAGCTGTGCGTGTGAAACAACACACATCAAAGCTGTGCATGTGAAACAACATACATCAAAGCTGTGCATGTGAAACAACACACATCAAAGCTGTGCGTGTGAACCAACACACATCAAAGCTGTGCGTGTGAAACATCACACACTAAAGCTGTGCATGTGAAACAACACAAATCAAAGCTGTGCATGTGAACCAACACACATTAAAGCTGTGCGTGTGCAACATCACACATCAAAGCTGTGCGTGTGAAACAACACACATCAAAGCTGTGCGTGTGCAACATCACACATCAAAGCTGTGCATGTGAAACAATACACATCAAAGCTGTGCATGTGAAACAACACAAATCAAAGCTGTGCATGTGAACCAACACACATCAAAGCTGTGCGTGTGAAACATCACACACCAAAGCTGTGCATGTGAAACAACACAAATCAAAGCTGTGCATGTGAACCAACACACATCAAAGCTGTGCGTGTGCAACATCACACATCAAAGCTGTGTGTGTGAAACATCACTCAATGAAACCGCATCTGGATTCAAACTGATGTTGAAACATACTTTTTTAACAACTTCAGTTGTTTATTAAAGCAGACAACAAGCCCAAAGTGCTGCTGGGCCATGAGGCAACGTGCGCTGGTGCATTTCAATGCAAACAATATGCACGTTATTGTAATAAGAATAATAAGAAAAACATTTATTTTAATTTTTAGAAGTTGTGCAGAAGCTGCATCAGAACATTCTGAATGTATCAATACTACAAACAATTACTGCAATTTAAATACATCTCCAATATAAATATGAATCAACATTTTGTATTCTAAAATTGAATGTGAGATGTCTAAATTGTAAAAGCAAATCCTGATACAGAATAAATATATTTTTCAGTATAAATTAGACCCATATTCTGTGGATAAAGTGCACTAATTGTGTCTTTTAGATTTTTTTTCTCACGAGTTTAATCTTTGTCTTTGCATGTAATCCTGCCTCCGGGGTGCGAGCGGGCAGCAAAACAACACCAAATGGAATGGATCGAGTTTACGCCACCGACCTTAAAAACAGACGAGGACGAATCGTTTCCATATCCAGTCGGAGTGAAAAAAGTAATATATTACTTTTGAAATAAAAGTAAAAGTAATATTATTACTCAAAATGAAAAAGTAAAAAGTTACACTACTTTTTCTGGTAAAAAGTAATATTATTACTTTAAGTTACTAGTTACTTTAGTTACTTTCCCAACACTGGAAACAACACACATCAAGCTGTGCATGTGAAACAACACACATCAAGCTGTGCATGTGAAACAACACACATCAAAGCTGTGCATGTGAAACAAATCAAATCAAAGCTGTGCATGTGAAACATCACACATCAAAGCTGTGCATGTGCAACATCACACATCAAAGCTGTGCATGTGAAACAACACAAATCAAAGCTGTGCATGTGAACCATCACACATCAAAGCTGTGCGTGTGAAACAACACACATCAATGCTGTGCATGTGAAACAACATACATCAAAGCTGTGCATGTGAAACAACACACATCAAAGCTGTGCATGTGAAACAAATCAAATCAAAGCTGTGCGTGTGAAACATCACACATCAAAGCTGTGCATGTGCAACATCACACATCAAAGCTGTGCATGTGAAACAACACAAAT
This sequence comes from Brachionichthys hirsutus, assembly GCF_040956055.1. Classification (NCBI taxonomy): domain Eukaryota; kingdom Metazoa; phylum Chordata; class Actinopteri; order Lophiiformes; family Brachionichthyidae; genus Brachionichthys; species Brachionichthys hirsutus. The sequence goes on along the minus strand of NW_027180926.1, from coordinate 466 downwards.
CAAAGCTGTGCATGTGAACCATCACACATCAAAGCTGTGCGTGTGAAACAACACACATCAATGCTGTGCATGTGAAACAACATACATCAAAGCTGTGCGTGTGAAACAACACACATCAAAGCTGTGCGTGTGCAACATCACACATCAAAGCTGTGCATGTGAAACAATACACATCAAAGCTGTGCATGTGAAACAACACAAATCAAAGCTGTGCATGTGAACCAACACACATCAAAGCTGTGCGTGTGAAACATCACACACCAAAGCTGTGCATGTGAAACAACACAAATCAAAGCTGTGCATGTGAACCAACACACATTAAAGCTGTGCGTGTGCAACATCACACATCAAAGCTGTGTGTGTGAAACATCACTCAATGAAACCGCATCTGGATTCAAACTGATGTTGAAACATACTTTTTTAACAACTTCAGTTGTTTATTAAAGCAGACAACAAGCCCAAAGTG
>NW_027180925.1:0-25000 GCF_040956055.1 Brachionichthys hirsutus | reverse complement strand
TACACAAGAAACATACTTGCAGGAAAATAACAACCACCAACATCTTAATGAACATGCTCGGTCAACAATTAATTAATGCATTTCAATAGCAGTAACACTCCCACCAAATTCACACATTAACTTGAAATGTGGGAATTTCTCAACTGAAAATAACCAGGTGTTTTAAAACTGAACACATGAGTCTATGTGTGACTTAGTCTGCCTCAAGTAAGGTGACTACTTTGTGAATAGGCCTCTCTAGGAAAACCGATCTAGTGAGTGGTCTTCCTTTATCAAGTGTAGTGTCACTGACTAGTACCCTGAGTTTTCGAACCATGCCATCTGAACTTGGGTGAACTTTGACGACTCGGGCAAGCTTCCATTCATTTCTTGGTGAGGTTTCATCTTGTAGAATCACAATGTCATCAACTTGTGAATTTCGTGATGTTCTTTGCCATTTTTGTCGCTGTTGGAGGTTGAGCAGGTATTCTCGCTTCCATCTTTGCCAGAATTCATCAGCCAAGAACTGCACTCTTCTCCATCTTTTGTGCAGATAGAGATCCTCCTTACAGAACTGTCCAGGAGGGGGCAGAAGTATTGATGATTTCATGGTTAGAATATGGTTGGGAGTGAGAGGTTCTGGACCAGCAGGATCATGAAGATGTTCAACACTCAATGGTCTGCTGTTGATTATAGACATTGTTTCATAAAGAAATGTTCTCAGACTCGTGGTGTCAAGTCTGCCATTAGACTTGTCAAGCATGGCAGTTAGGATGCTTCTGATTGTGCGGATTTGACGTTCCCACACTCCACCCATGTGACTTGCGGATGGGACATTCACCACAAATTCACAGCCAATTGCTCGTTGATTCTTCGCTGAACTTTCCGTGGCCCTGCGATGCTAGGTACTTAAGTCCAAAGTTGGAGCATCCAGGGGATGAAGCTGCCCCAAACAAGTGCACCTTCATCCTGTAGACTGAGGGTTTGGAGTTCAGATCTCCTTTGTCCCACCAGAGAAACCGTAAGTAATCTTGGTGTTCCTTTGACACATGAAACTGGTGGAACATTCGTTCAATGTCACACATGATGGCAATTGGACCCTTTCTGAATCGACATAGTACTCCAACTAATGTGTTAGTCAAGTCTGGCCCAGTCAAAAGATGATCATTCAGGGAAGTTTCTTGGAAACGAGCTGAACAATCAAAAACCACACGGATCTTCCCAGGTTTGTGGGGGTGGTAGACTCCGTGGTGAGGAATATACCATGCTGGTTGGTTATCAAGTTCAGACTCTGGCACCTTCTCAGCATCTCCTTGGATGATTATGTCATTCATGAAGTGCACATAATCCTTGTAATACTGTTCATTTTTTCTCAGTCTTCGCTCTAATGATGTGAGTCTATGAATTGCACTTTGTTTGTTGTTAGGGAGGCAAGGCTTGTCTGTCTTGAAAGGAAGTGGGAGTTCATAGTGACCATTTTTCTTCTGTCTTATGCCCCTTTTTACTTTAGATAAGAACAGGAGGTCTTCTTGTGAAACTGGATTATCATCCGCAGCGTGATCTGCAAAATCAAATTCCAGAGCCTTGATTATGTCTGCAGGATTGATCTCCTTGACTCGAGTTCTGCACACAAAGTGCACTGCTTTCTTCAGCTCAGCTGATGGATGCATGGCACGTATTACTTCTCGTACTATGATTCTATGGCTGATTCCAATTGCATCGTTATGATCACTCACTAGGTTTGAACAACCAACGATGCTCCAGCCAAGATCTGTTCTTTGTGCATATGGATGATTTTCCTCACCGGATATGATCTCCTTAGGAAGAAGGGCTTGTTGACAGTTATAGCCTATCAGAAGACCTACTTTGCATTCCAGCGGCGGTGGAATCTTGTCTGCCATTCTTTCCAGATGGGGCCATTTTTTAGCAGTCTCAGAAGTTGGAATGTGTGATCTATCGGCCGGAATGAACTCTCTCGTGTATAATGGTGGCAGTGAAACCCTTTTCTCTGACTCGTAGCCTCTCACTTGTAGATTTGACAGCTTCTGACAATGTACTACAGTTGATTTTGTAGACATTGTGGATAACCGCAAACTGACATTTTCTTTCTTTGTGTCAAGGTCTTGAGCCACCACATCTAGGATAAAGGTTGTGTTGCTCTGCGTGTCTAAGAGTGCATAGACTAAAACTTCTTTATCCGGTTGGTTTGTGGATGAGACCCAAACAGGCACGATTGAGGATGTTTGTGTGACCAAGCCCTCTTGTATGACTCTGTTGGCAGTAGCTGTTGCAGTTGCAGTCTCTTGGATGTCTGTTCTGTGCCTTGAATTCTCCTCACCCCTTGGAGGTGTCGACCCTTGTTGTGTCTTGAACCGATTGTCATGCAAACATGTAGGGTGTCTCCTCTGACACATTCTACACGTGCTCCTGTTGTTGCACATTCTTGAGAGATGACCAGTATCCAGACATCCAAAGCAAAGCTTCTCGTCTTGCACAAACTTAATACGATCTTGAAGTGTCCTTTCACCAAAGCTTCTGCATTTGTCAAGGTCATGTCCTGTTCTTTTGCAGAAAATGCATGATGGGATATTACTTGGTGTTGTGTTTGTGGACAACGTCTTTGCCTGAATGGTTTGGCTTCGTAGGTGCTTTGCATCTTCACTCTCCACGTTCTTAAGTGCGAGAACTGAAGATATGGGATGGCAAGCAAGATCTGCTTCCTTTGTCAGGAAATCTACAAACTCTTTGAATGCGGGGTACTCAAACCTTTCTTCCGTGTGCTTCATTACTTTGCGGTTCCATTTGGATACCAACCAATCTGGTAATTTCAGCAGAATTCTTTGATTCTCATTACAGTCGTTGAGAACTTCTAATGTCTTAATGTGAGGTATTGCTGCCTCGCAACTCTTCAGGAAGTCTGTAAAGTCTCTCAATTCCACCCCATCTTTGGAGCTGATTTTTGGCCATGCATGCAGTTTGTCTCTGAATGACTTTCCAATGATAAATGGATCTCCAAACGCAGTAACACTCCCACCAAATTCACACATTAACTTGAAATGTGGGAATTTCTCAACTGAAAATAACCAGGTGTTTTAAAACTGAACACATGAGTCTATGTGTGACTTAGTCTGCCTCAAGTAAGGTGACTACTTTGTGAATAGGCCTCTCTAGGAAAACCGATCTAGTGAGTGGTCTTCCTTTATCAAGTGTAGTGTCGCTGACTAGTACCCTGAGTTTTCGAACCATGCCATCTGAACTTGGGTGAACTTTGACGACTCGGGCAAGCTTCCATTCATTTCTTGGTGAGGTTTCATCTTGTAGAATCACAATGTCATCAACTTGTGAATTTCGTGATGTTCTTTGCCATTTTTGTCGCTGTTGGAGGTTGAGCAGGTATTCTCGCTTCCATCTTTGCCAGAATTCATCAGCCAAGAACTGCACTCTTCTCCATCTTTTGTGCAGATAGAGATCCTCCTTACAGAACTGTCCAGGAGGGGGCAGAAGTATTGATGATTTCATGGTTAGAATATGGTTGGGAGTGAGAGGTTCTGGACCAGCAGGATCATGAAGATGTTCAACACTCAATGGTCTGCTGTTGATTATAGACATTGTTTCATAAAGAAATGTTCTCAGACTCGTGGTGTCAAGTCTGCCATTAGACTTGTCAAGCATGGCAGTTAGGATGCTTCTGATTGTGCGGATTTGACGTTCCCACACTCCACCCATGTGACTTGCGGATGGGACATTCACCACAAATTCACAGCCAATTGCTCGTTGACGTTCAATGTGCATTCCCTTAAGGAACTCAGAAAACACCTTTCTGGCTCCCATGAAATTTGTTCCTTGATCGCATCTCAGTTGACGCACAGGTCCTCTGATGGCCACAAATGCACGAAGGGCATTTATGAATGCATCTGTAGTTAAGTCATCTACTGTTTCTATGTGGACTGCTCTGGAGCATAAACAGGTAAATAACAGTCCATATCGTTTTGAGTCCTTTCTTCCTTACTTTACGATGAAAGGACCGAAGCAGTCAATGCCACAGTAGGTAAAGGGAGGTGAAGTCTCAGTTTGTGGGAGATTTTAACATTCATGTAGATGTCAGTGACGACTGCCTTGCTACTGCCTTCCTCTCATTACTGGACTCAATTGGCTTCTCCCAGATAGTGAACGAACCCACCCACAGCTTTAATCACACCCTGGATCTGGTTCTCACGTATGGTATTGATATTGATCAATTAATCGTATTTCCACTGAACCCTTTTTTATCAGACCACAAGTTCATCACTTTTACGTTTGTATTATTGGACTACGTTCCATCAAACAGAACTGCCTTGACTAGATGTCTGTCTGATGGTGCTATTGCTAAATTCAAAGAAGTGATCCCGTCAGCATTAAACTCTTTATCAAGCCTTAACATTACTGAGGAGTCGTGTGGTAACTTTAGCCCCTCCCACATAGATCATCTTGTAGGTGGTGCTGGGGACTTGATGCGCACGACGCTTGACTCCATCGCCCCCTTAAGAATTAAAAAACTAAAACCAAAAAGGAAAGCTCCGTGGTTCAATTCTGAAATTAGATTGTTAAAACAAACATCCCGAAGACTGGAGAGAAGGTGGCGCTCAATTAAATTGGAGGAGTCTTGTTTAATCTGGAAAAACAGCCTGAAAATGTACAGGAAGACGCTCCGCAAGGCAAGAGGTGCATATTACTCATCTCTAATAGAAGAGAACAAATCTAATCCAAGGTTTCTCTTTGACACCGTAGCTAGGCTGACACAAAGCGCCAGCTCTGTTGACCCTTTTGTCCCGATAGGTCTCAGTAGTGAAGATTTCATGAACTTCTTCAGTACCAAAATCGAATCGATTAGGGACGTCATTCATCAGCGTCTGCCTTCGTGTGGCATTGACCCCCCCCCCCCCTGGCAATGGAAGTAGAGATACGGCTGTTACTCTTGATGGTTACTTGGATAGCTTCACCCCCATTAACTTGCAGCAAATGAGTGCAGCTATTGCCTCATCTAAACCGTGCTCTTGTCTCTTAGACCCGGTCCCAACTAAGCTACTTAAAGAAGTCTTCCCCTCAATCAGTATTGCTTTGCTAAATATAATTAATCTATCCTTACTCACAGGCTATGTACCCAAGTCTTTTAAAACAGCAGTCATTAAACCGCTTCTCAAAAAACCAACATTAGATGCTGATGTCTTGGCTAACTATCGGCCAATTTCAAACCTTCCATTCCTGTCAAAGCTTTTAGAGAAAGCAGTTTCCAGTCAGCTGTGTGAATTCTTACAAGACAATCAGTTATTTGAGGTTTTCCAGTCGGGTTTCAGAACTCATCATAGCACAGAGACAGCATTAGTTAAAGTCACCAATGACCTTTTAATAGCGTCTGATAATGGACTTGTCTCCGTGCTTATTTTATTAGATCTCAGCGCAGCCTTTGACACAATAGATCATCAGATTCTGTTACAGAGGCTGGAACAGTCTGTTGGTGTTAGAGGATCTGCATTAAACTGGTTTAGATCATATTTATCTGATAGATTTCAGTTTGTACGTGTTCATGATGAATCTTCTACGTACACTGAAGTTAAATATGGAGTTCCACAGGGTTCAGTGCTTGGACCTATTCTGTTCACGCTGTATATGCTACCCTTAGGTAACATTATTAAGAAACATAGCATAAATTTCCACTGCTATGCGGACGATACTCAATTGTACCTGTCCGTTCAGCCAGACAAAGTCGATCAGTTGGTTAGACTTCAGACGTGCCTTAAGGACATTAACTCCTGGATGACCGAGAACTTCCTGTTATTAAATCTAAATAAAACTGAGGTTCTGGTTCTTGGGCCAAAGCATCTCAGAAATGTCTGTTGTAGTTGAACTAGATGGCGTCTCAGTGTCCACCAGCACCACTGCCAAGAATCTGGCTGTAATCTTTGATCAGGACCTGTCATTTCAGTCCCAGATAAAGCATATTTCAAGGACTGCGTTCTGTCACCTTCGGAATATTTCGAAAGTCAGGCACCTACTAACCCGAAAAGATGCAGAAAAAATAGTCCATGCTTTTGTGACTTCCAGACTGGACTACTGCAACTCCTTACTGTCCGGCTGCCCCAAAAAGTCTATTAAACATCTCCAGCTAATCCAGAATGCAGCAGCTCGTGTTTTGACGGGGACCAGACTGAGAGAACACATTTCCCCTGTTCTGGCGTCTCTGCATTGGCTTCCTGTTAGGGAACGGATTGAATATAAAATCCTTCTACTTACTTTTAAAGCCCTCACTGGCCAGGCCCCTCCTTACCTTACAGAGATGATTATCCCGTATTGCCCCACTAGGACCCTGCGGTCCCAAAACGCTGGCCTGCTCGTGGTTCCAAAAATTTCCAAGAGCAGACAGGGGGGCAGAGCATTTAGCTATCAAGCTCCTTTATTGTGGAATCGGCTCCCCGTTTTGGTTCGTGAGACAGACACCATCTCTATGTTCAAGAGTAGATTAAAGACTTTCCTTTTTAACAAAGCTTATAACTAATCAATGCAGTAATCAGTATAATCAATCTGCTGTCATTAGGCAGCATTGGTGGCTTAACATCATGACACACTGAGCTCCTCCCCCTTTATCTGATTATTTATGTTATAAATAGATGTGTGCAATATGTCTCTATTCCCCGTAGTCTTGTTCGCTCTCTCCCGCTGTTTGTCCCTCTCTCTCTTTCAGGTCCTTCTGTCCGTGGTGCTGCAGAACCTGGACCTGTGTCCCTCAACACTGAAGTCCACGTCGCTAGCATTAGCATTTAGTTTTTGTCTGCTCCTGCTCTGTCTCACTATCACTTCCCTATCCATCTCCTTGACTCGTCTCCGACCTGCCATTCTCTCTCTCTCTCTCTTTCTCTCTCTCTCAACCCAGCCGGCCAGACAGATGGCCGTCCACCATGAGCCTAGGTTCTGTCCAAGGTTTCTGCCCGTTAAAGGGAAGTTTTTCCTTGCCTCCGTTGCTCTTGTGGGTCAAGTTGGGTTCTGTGTTTCCCTGCAGGTCTTTCCCTGCTAATCCTGTAAAGTGCCTTGAGATGACTTTATGTTGTGATCTGGCGCTATATAAATAAAACTGAATTGAATTGAATTGAATTCTCTCTTCTGGCAGATCTGCCATCTGTTGAACCTCTGTGGTTCTTCTGTATCTCCTGCATTTTACGCACTTGTAGATGTGTGAGGAGACCACGCTTCCACATCCTAAGATCCATATTCCATTGGCGCGCAACTCATTCATAGTCATGCCTCTTCCTTGGTGGTGTATACGCTCGTGATGATGTTTGATGAGAAGAGCTGATATGTGGGATTTCTTAGGAAGTATGGCTGGATGTTTTACTTCATGGTGCAAGGCTGATCGGGATAACCGTCCTCCCACCCTGAGAACACCGTTCTCATCCAAGAATGCATTCAACTTGTGCAACTTATCGCACTTGTGAAGATTGACCCTCTGCATGTCTTCAGCAAAGGCTTCTCCTTGCACCAACTTGATGATGAAGATTTCTGCCTCTCTTCTTTCTTCAAGGCTAGTTGATTCTTTGATTCTTGGTTGAAGTCCCTTGAATTCTTTAACAAACCTTCTGAGTCTAGCAACAGCTCTAACTGCTCTGGACCAGTCAGAAAACTTAGTCAGACGGTTCACCATTGAACTTACTTCCTTTGTCTCAATTGTGTGAGTATGAACCTTGCGAAGCTCGGGGTCGGTTATTTCCACTTCTCCCACCATTTCCTCTCTAGGTGGTAGATCTTGTTGCCAGAGGAAGTCTGGTCCTTTCAGCCAACTAGACTCTTTCAGCTGAACTGCACTTAACCCTCTTGAAGCATAGTCTGCTGGGTTATCTTCAGAGCTAACATGTCGCCATTGGTCAGGATTTGTGCTAGATCTTATTCTTTGGACTCGGTTGGCTATGAATGTGTGGAACCGTTTAGCATCATTGTTCACATAGCCAAGGACCACCATTGAGTCAGTCCAATAATTCTCGACCAGGTCAATCTCAAGCTCCCTTTTCATGACATCACCATTGCGGACGGAAATCACAGCTGACGACAACTCGAGTCTTGGGATAGTTGTTAGCTTGGTGGGAGCCACTCTTGCTTTTCCCATGACAAGGGAACAACTGACTTGTCCTGTTTTGCTTATTGCTCGGAGATATGAACATGCACCATATCCCTTGAGACTTGCATCTGAGAAATTGTGAAGCTCATATCGTATGACCTCACCGAAACTTAATGGGATGTAGCTTCTTGGAATCGTGAGGGCTGCTAGGTGGGGCAAGTCACTAAGCCACGACTCCCATTTTGGCCGAATGTGCTCAGGGAGCTCTTCATCCCATTCTATCTTGTCTCTACATAGTGTCTGAAGAATCTGTTTGCCGACTAGTATAAAGGGGGCTACAAACCCCAATGGATCATAGACAGAGGCAACAGTTGAGAGAACCCCTCTCCGAGTCAATGGATTTTTCTTAACTATGACCCTGAATTGGAATTCATCTGCTTCGATGCACCATTGAACTCCAAGTGCTCGTTCAACGTGAATTTCTCCGAGTGCCATATCCAGATCCTTAGTTTGGGCTCGTTCTTCAGGTGGTATCACAGCGCACACATCTTTATCATTGGATACAAACTTGTGCAGCCGAAGGTTTCCTTTCTTACATAGTGCTCTTGACTCTTCTACCAAGTGTATGGCTTCGGCAGGTGACTTTACACTTGCCAAACCATCGTCGACGTAGAAACTTCTTTCGATGAACTTGATTGATTCTTCGCTGAACTTTCCGTGGCCCTGCGATGCTAGGTACTTAAGTCCAAAGTTGGAGCATCCAGGGGATGAAGCTGCCCCAAACAAGTGCACCTTCATCCTGTAGACTGAGGGTTTGGAGTTCAGATCTCCTTTGTCCCACCAGAGAAACCGTAAGTAATCTTGGTGTTCCTTTGACACATGAAACTGGTGGAACATTCGTTCAATGTCACACATGATGGCAATTGGACCCTTTCTGAATCGACATAGTACTCCAACTAATGTGTTAGTCAAGTCTGGCCCAGTCAAAAGATGATCATTCAGGGAAGTTTCTTGGAAACGAGCTGAACAATTAAAAACCACACGGATCTTCCCAGGTTTGTGGGGGTGGTAGACTCCGTGGTGAGGAATATACCATGCTGGTTGGTTATCAAGTTCAGACTCTGGCACCTTCTCAGCATCTCCTTGGATGATTATGTCATTCATGAAGTGCACATAATCCTTGTAATACTGTTCATTTTTTCTCAGTCTTCGCTCTAATGATGTGAGTCTATGAATTGCACTTTGTTTGTTGTTAGGGAGGCAAGGCTTGTCTGTCTTGAAAGGAAGTGGGAGTTCATAGTGACCATTTTTCTTCTGTCTTATGCCCCTTTTTACTTTAGATAAGAACAGGAGGTCTTCTTGTGAAACTGGATTATCATCCGCAGCGTGATCTGCAAAATCAAATTCCAGAGCCTTGATTATGTCTGCAGGATTGATCTCCTTGACTTGAGTTCTGCACACAAAGTGCACTGCTTTCTTCAGCTCAGCTGATGGATGCATGGCACGTATTACTTCTCGTACTATGATTCTATGGCTGATTCCAATTGCATCGTTATGATCACTCACTAGGTTTGAACAACCAACGATGCTCCAGCCAAGATCTGTTCTTTGTGCATATGGATGATTTTCCTCACCGGATATGATCTCCTTAGGAAGAAGGGCTTGTTGACAGTTATAGCCTATCAGAAGACCTACTTTGCATTCCAGCGGCGGTGGAATCTTGTCTGCCATTCTTTCCAGATGGGGCCATTTTTTAGTAGTCTCAGAAGTTGGAATGTGTGATCTATCGGCCGGAATGAACTCTCTCGTGTATAATGGTGGCAGTGAAACCCTTTTCTCTGACTCGTAGCCTCTCACTTGTAGATTTGACAGCTTCTGACAATGTACTACAGTTGATTTTGTAGACATTGTGGATAACCGCAAACTGACATTTTCTTTCTTTGTGTCAAGGTCTTGAGCCACCACATCTAGGATAAAGGTTGTGTCGCTCTGCGTGTCTAAGAGTGCATAGACTAAAACTTCTTTATCCGGTTGGTTTGTGGATGAGACCCAAACAGGCACGATTGAGGATGTTTGTGTGACCAAGCCCTCTTGTATGACTCTGTTGGCAGTAGCTGTTGCAGTTGCAGTCTCTTGGATGTCTGTTCTGTGCCTTGAATTCTCCTCACCCCTTGGAGGTGTCGACCCTTGTTGTGTCTTGAACCGATTGTCATGCAAACATGTAGGGTGTCTCCTCTGACACATTCTACACGTGCTCCTGTTGTTGCACATTCTTGAGAGATGACCAGTATCCAGACATCCAAAGCAAAGCTTCTCGTCTTGCACAAACTTAATACGATCTTGAAGTGTCCTTTCACCAAAGCTTCTGCATTTGTCAAGGTCATGTCCTGTTCTTTTGCAGAAAATGCATGATGGGATATTACTTGGTGTTGTGTTTGTGGACAACGTCTTTGCCTGAATGGTTTGGCTTCGTAGGTGCTTTGCATCTTCACTCTCCACGTTCTTAAGTGCGAGAACTGAAGATATGGGATGGCAAGCAAGATCTGCTTCCTTTGTCAGGAAATCTACAAACTCTTTGAATGCGGGGTACTCAAACCTTTCTTCCGTGTGCTTCATTACTTTGCGGTTCCATTTGGATACCAACCAATCTGGTAATTTCAGCAGAATTCTTTGATTCTCATTACAGTCGTTGAGAACTTCTAATGTCTTAATGTGAGGTATTGCTGCCTCGCAACTCTTCAGGAAGTCTGTAAAGTCTCTCAATTCCACCCCATCTTTGGAGCTGATTTTTGGCCATGCATGCAGTTTGTCTCTGAATGACTTTCCAATGATAAATGGATCTCCAAAACGCTTTTCCAGCAACTGCCAGGCTGAAATATATGCTACTTCAGTGCCTAGCAGAAAGAATCCTTCCACAGCTTTCTTTGCATTGCCACCGAGGTACTTTCTTAGGTAATATAGTTTCTCATTCTGTGGAATGTTTTTCTTGTCTATTAAAGTTTCAAAGGATAGTTGCCAGTCCTTGAACTTTAAGGGATCTCCAGTGAACACGGAAGGCTCTGGTATTGGGAGACAATTAGCATTCATAGCTTCTGCCAGCATGTTAACTAGGTCAGCACTATTCTGCGTAGACATTGAAGTTGGCAGAGCTTGACTTGTGGCTGTTATAGATTGAGGAATGAATGGGGGCCTTGAGGGGTTGAGGTTATGAACTTCAAATTTTCTTGCTGGTTTGACGTCATGCTGCAAGTCGATCGATTCTGACTTTATTTCGTCTTGATCATAGAACTTTACTCGCGCTTTTGCTGCGTTGAATTTCTTCACCTCTTCTAGACGTTCAAGCCTTCTGCGTTTATCTTGTATTGCTTGTTGTCTGGCAAGTTTCTCAAATTCAAATTGACATAGAAGCTGTTTTTCCTCAGTCTCCAGTCTTTGAAGCGCTATTACTTCCCTTTCTTGTTCTTCCAACACCGTTAAGACTTCCTGGGATGCAGCAGCTTCGGCTGCAGCCTCAGTTCTTTTAAATGAGTGGATGCTAGAGTGAGAAGCGTTACCTTTTGAGTGGTGTGACAGTGCCTTAGAGAGGGAATCTGTTGAATCTAAAATCGATCCAACATCAGGCCAAGCTTCTTCCACTTCGTCCGCTGTGTGTCCTTTAAGTTGCCTTTCAGCTCTTTTGATTATAAATGCTGAAAGCGATACGCATGTGTCAACCTTACGTCGCAGGTCTGGTTGAGGGGTTTGCATTTGACGTAACTCTTCGTAAATAACCTTTACGTCAGAGCAGGCATCCTTTACATTCTCAATGAGATCTTGCAATTCATCTTCATTGATGGCATCTGACAACATTTCTTTGCTTATTCTTGCGTGAAACCTCCATCTCTCATAAGTCAACCTATAGCGACGTTGCACATTCTTTAGCCTTTCTTCTTCATATTCGCTTCCCTTTTCGGTTAGAGTTCTCGTTCTTTCGCTTCTTCGTAGTGTTTGTACATCTACTGCTTTGTCTTGTTGAGCAGATAACTGGACCTCTTTATAGCTTGCCGCAATACTTATGTTAGACATATTTGAGGGTGAATGAATGACTAGAATATGTGTAGTTTTGAATTGTGTTCCTCTCAGGCTGTGTGAAGTTTAACTTCAAAACATGTAGCTTACTGTTACTTGGCCTAACATCAAACAAATAAGAAATACTTTGTTGTATATAAAATATACCTTATATTCTAGAAATGCATACAGAGATCACTTATACTTTACAAAGGAAATATTTTCAAACTAAAGGCATAGCCCTTTAACCTTGTGACCAACACATTATATTTGTTCCCAGATATACAGGCTAAACACTTATGAAGATAACATGTCTGTGTAACACATCTTTGTTCTGGACTTGAGAATTGCTCTATAACACAGTCTGTTGTTATTTCATTTAGTCTCTTTGTCTGGCTTTGTGTTGGTCCTCTTGGATCACCGTTGATCGTTATTCGTTACTCACGGTGCTCCCGTCGTATCTCCTACCGGTGCTGAGCAGGCGAGTTTTCACTGTAGCTCTTTCCATGACAACACAGACACAGGTTGGTTCTCTGAAACGGGCGTTTATTGCTCTTCTCTCTCTCTCCTTCCGTCATACGCCATACGCCGTGAAAACTACATTAAATGTACACAACAAAGAAATATTAATACATTGCACGATACATAACATAAACAATATTGAGCCACACGCTAGATGGCGCTAGCTAACAATGCTACAGTTTGAACAGATACCTCGTTGGCCGCTTGTCCTGAAAAGAGTAAAAATACAGTTCCCTGGGTGTTCCGCGGTCGATGCTTAGACCCCAGACGATGAAACCAAAAATACAAACAAAAGGATGTCTTCAATAAAGCACCATCTTCATACAAACGTCAAAACAACCACAGCGCCAGCAGTCTTAGTGTTGCGCTTCACCTAACTCCGTCGTAGCAACACATGTGACGGCAAACATTAGTTCCGGCAAACATTAGTTCCGGTCGTACACAAGAAACATACTTGCAGGAAAATAACAACCACCAACATCTTAATGAACATGCTCGGTCAACAATTAATTAATGCATTTCAATAGCAGTAACATTCTTATTACAGTAACGTGCATATTGTTTGCATTGAAATGCACCAGCGCACGTTGCCTCATGGCCCAGCAGCACTTTGGGCTTGTTGTCTGCTTTAATAAACAACTGAAGTTGTTAAAAAAGTAAGTTTCAACATCAGTTTGAATCCAGATGCGGTTTTATTGAGTGATGTTTCACACACACAGCTTTGATGTGTGATGTTGCACACGCACAGCTTTGATGTGTGTTGGTTCACATGCACAGCTTTGATTTGTGTTGTTTCACATGCACAACTTTGATGTGTGATGTTGCACACGCACAGCTTTGATGTGTGTTGTTTCACATGCACAGCTTTGATGTGTGTTGGTTCACATGCACAGCTTTGATTTGTGTTTTTTCACACGCACAGCTTTGATTTGTGTTGTTTCACATGCACAGCTTTGATGTGTGTTGTTTCACATGCACAGCTTTGATGTGTATTGTTTCACATGCACAGCTTTGATGTGTGATGTTGCACACGCACAGCTTTGATGTGTGTTGTTTCACACGCACAGCTTTGATGTGTGTTGTTTCACACGCACAGCTTTGATGTGTGTTGTTTCACATGCACAGCTTTGATGTGTGTTGTTTCACATGCACAGCTTTGATGTGTGTTGTTTCACACACACAGCTTTGATTTGTGTTGTTTCACACGCACAGCTTTGATGTGTGTTGTTTCACACGCACAGCTTTGATGTGTGTTGTTTCACACGCACAGCTTTGATGTGTGATGTTTCACACGCACAGCTTTGATGTGTGTTGTTTCACATGCACAGCTTTGATGTATGTTGTTTCACATGCACAGCTTTGATGTGTATTGTTTCACATGCACAGCTTTGATGTGTGTTGTTTCACATGCACAGCTTTGATGTGTATTGTTTCACATGCACAGCTTTGATGTGTGATGTTGCACACGCACAGCTTTGATGTGTGTTGTTTCACACGCACAGCTTTGATGTGTGTTGTTTCACACGCACAGCTTTGATGTGTGTTGTTTCACATGCACAGCTTTGATGTGTGTTGTTTCACATGCACAGCTTTGATGTGTGTTGTTTCACACACACAGCTTTGATTTGTGTTGTTTCACACGCACAGCTTTGATGTGTGTTGTTTCACACGCACAGCTTTGATGTGTGTTGTTTCACACGCACAGCTTTGATGTGTGATGTTTCACACGCACAGCTTTGATTTGTGTTGTTTCACATGCACAACTTTGATGTGTGTTGTTTCACATGCACAGCTTTGATGTGTATTGTTTCACATGCACAGCTTTGATGTGTGTTGTTTCACATGCACAGCTTTGATGTATGTTGTTTCACATGCACAGCATTGATGTGTGTTGTTTCACACGCACAGCTTTGATGTGTGATGGTTCACATGCACAGCTTTGATGTATGTTGTTTCACATGCACAGCATTGATGTGTGATGTTGCACACGCACAGCTTTGATGTGTGATGTTTCACACGCACAGCTTTGATTTCTTTTGTTTCACATGCACAGCTTTGATGTGTGTTGTTTCACACGCACAGCTTTGATGTATGTTGTTTCACATGCACAGCATTGATGTGTGATGTTGCACACGCACAGCTTTGATGTGTGATGTTTCACACGCACAGCTTTGATTTGTTTTGTTTCACATGCACAGCTTTGATGTGTGTTGTTTCACATGCACAGCTTGATGTGTGTTGTTTCCAGTGTTGGGAAAGTAACTAAAGTAACTAGTAACTTAAAGTAATAATCTTACTTTTTACCAGAAAAAGTAGCGTAACTTTTTACTTTTTCATTTTGAGTTATAATATTACTTTTGCTTTTATTTCAAAAGTAATATATTACTTTTTTCACTCCGACTGGATATGGAAACGATTCGTCCTCGTCTGTTTTTAAGGTCGGTGGCGTAAACTCGATCCATTCCATTTGGTGTTGTTTTGCTGCCCGCTTGCACCTCGGAGGCAGGATTACATGCAAAGACAAAGATTAAACTCGTGAGAAAAAAAATCTAAAAGTCACAATTAGTGCACTTTATCCAGAGAATATGGGTCTAATTTATACTGAAAAATATATTTATTCTGTATCAGGATTTGCTTTTACAATTTAGACATCTCACATTCAATTTTAGAATACAAAATGTTGATTCATATTTATATTGGAGATGTATTTAAATTGCAGTAATTGTTTGTAGTATTGATACATTCAGAATGTTCTGATGCAGCTTCTGCACAACTTCTAAAAATTAAGATAAATATTTTTCTTGTTATTCTTATTACAATAACGTGCATATTGTTTGCATTGAAATGCACCAGCGCACGTTGCCTCATGGCCCAGCAGCACTTTGGGCTTGTTGTCTGCTTTAATAAACAACTGAAGTTGTTCAAAAAGTGTGTTTCAACATCAGTTTGAATCCAGATGCGGTTTCATTGCGTAATGTTTCACACACACAGCTTTGATGCGTGTTGTTTCACACGCACAGCTTTGATGTGTGTTGGTTCACACGCACAGCTTTGATGTGTGTTGTTTCACACACACAGCTTTGATGCGTGTTGTTTCACACGCACAGCTTTGATGTGTGTTGGTTCACACGCACAGCTTTGATGTGTGTTGTTTCACACACACAGCTTTGATGCGTGTTGTTTCACACGCACAGCTTTGATTTGTGTTGTTTCACACGCACAGCTTTGATGTGTGTTGTTTCACATGCACAGCTTTGATGTGTGTTGTTTCACATGCACAGCTTTGATGTGTATTGTTTCACATGCACAGCTTTGATGTGTGATGTTGCACACGCACAGCTTTGATGTGTGTTGTTTCACACGCACAGCTTTGATGTGTGTTGTTTCACATGCACAGCTTTGATGTGTGTTGTTTCACATGCACAGCTTTGATGTGTGTTGTTTCACATGCACAGCTTTGATGTGTGTTGTTTCACACACACAGCTTTGATTTGTGTTGTTTCACACGCACAGCTTTGATGTGTGTTGTTTCACACGCACAGCTTTGATGTGTGTTGTTTCACACGCACAGCTTTGATGTGTGATGTTTCACACGCACAGCTTTGATTTGTGTTGTTTCACATGCACAACTTTGATGTGTGTTGTTTCACATGCACAGCTTTGATGTGTATTGTTTCACATGCACAGCTTTGATGTGTGTTGTTTCACATGCACAGCTTTGATGTATGTTGTTTCACATGCACAGCATTGATGTGTGTTGTTTCACACGCACAGCTTTGATGTGTGATGGTTCACATGCACAGCTTTGATTTGTGTTGTTTCACATGCACAGCTTTGATGTGTGATGTTGCACACGCACAGCTTTGATGTGTGATGTTTCACACGCACAGCTTTGATTTGTTTTGTTTCACATGCACAGCTTTGATGTGTGTTGTTTCACATGCACAGCTTGATGTGTGTTGTTTCCAGTGTTGGGAAAGTAACTAAAGTAACTAGTAACTTAAAGTAATAATATTACTTTTTACCAGAAAAAGTAGCGTAACTTTTTACTTTTTCATTTTGAGTAATAATATTACTTTTACTTTTATTTCAAAAGTAATATATTACTTTTTTCACTCCGACTGGATATGGAAACGATTCGTCCTCGTCTGTTTTTAAGGTCGGTGGCGTAAACTCGATCCATTCCATTTGGTGTTGTTTTGCTGCCCGCTCGCACCTCGGAGGCAGGATTACATGCAAAGACAAAGATTAAACTCGTGAGAAAAAAAATCTAAAAGACACATTTAGTGCACTTTATCCACAGAATATGGGTCTAATTTATACTGAAAAATATATTTATTCTGTATCAGGATTTGCTTTTACAATTTAGACATCTCACATTCAATTTTAGAATACAAAATGTTGATTCATATTTATATTGGAGATGTATTTAAATTGCAGTAATTGTTTGTAGTATTGATACATTCAGAATGTTCTGATGCAGCTTCTGCACAACTTCTAAAAATTAAAATAAATGTTTTTCTTATTATTCTTATTACAATAACGTGCATATTGTTTGCATTGAAATGCACCAGCGCACGTTGCCTCATGGCCCAGCAGCACTTTGGGCTTGTTGTCTGCTTTAATAAACAACTGAAGTTGTTAAAAAAGTATGTTTCAACATCAGTTTGAATCCAGATGCGGTTTCATTGAGTGATGTTTCACACACACAGCTTTGATGTGTGATGTTGCACACGCACAGCTTTGATGTGTGTTGTTTCACATGCACAGCTTTGATGTGTGTTGGTTCACATGCACAGCTTTGATTTGTGTTGTTTCACATGCACAGCTTTGATGTGTATTGTTTCTCATGCACAGCTTTGATGTGTGCTGTTGCACACGCACAGCTTTGATGTGTGTTGTTTCACACGCACAGCTTTGATGTGTGTTGTTTCACATGCACAGCTTTGATTTGTGTTGTTTCACATGCACAGCTTTGATGTGTATTGTTTCACATGCACAGCTTTGATGTGTGATGTTGCACATGCACAGCTTTGATGTGTGTTGTTTCACACGCACAGCTTTGATGTGTGTTGTTTCACACGCACAGCTTTGATGTGTGTTGTTTCACACGCACAGCTTTGATGTGTGATGTTTCACATGCACAGCTTTGATGTGTGTTGTTTCACATGCACAGCTTTGATGTATGTTGTTTCACATGCACAGCATTGATGTGTGATGTTGCACACGCACAGCTTTGATGTGTGATGTTTCACACGCACAGCTTTGATTTCTTTTGTTTCACATGCACAGCTTTGATGTGTGTTGTTTCACACGCACAGCTTTGATGTATGTTGTTTCACATGCACAGCATTGATGTGTGATGTTGCACACGCACAGCTTTGATGTGTGATGTTTCACACGCACAGCTTTGATTTGTTTTGTTTCACATGCACAGCTTTGATGTGTGTTGTTTCACATGCACAGCTTGATGTGTGTTGTTTCCAGTGTTGGGAAAGTAACTAAAGTAACTAGTAACTTAAAGTAATAATCTTACTTTTTACCAGAAAAAGTAGCGTAACTTTTTACTTTTTCATTTTGAGTTATAATATTACTTTTGCTTTTATTTCAAAAGTAATATATTACTTTTTTCACTCCGACTGGATATGGAAACGATTCGTCCTCGTCTGTTTTTAAGGTCGGTGGCGTAAACTCGATCCATTCCATTTGGTGTTGTTTTGCTGCCCGCTTGCACCTCGGAGGCAGGATTACATGCAAAGACAAAGATTAAACTCGTGAGAAAAAAAATCTAAAAGTCACAATTAGTGCACTTTATCCAGAGAATATGGGTCTAATTTATACTGAAAAATATATTTATTCTGTATCAGGATTTGCTTTTACAATTTAGACATCTCACATTCAATTTTAGAATACAAAATGTTGATTCATATTTATATTGGAGATGTATTTAAATTGCAGTAATTGTTTGTAGTATTGATACATTCAGAATGTTCTGATGCAGCTTCTGCACAACTTCTAAAAATTAAGATAAATATTTTTCTTGTTATTCTTATTACAATAACGTGCATATTGTTTGCATTGAAATGCACCAGCGCACGTTGCCTCATGGCCCAGCAGCACTTTGGGCTTGTTGTCTGCTTTAATAAACAACTGAAGTTGTTCAAAAAGTGTGTTTCAACATCAGTTTGAATCCAGATGCGGTTTCATTGCGTAATGTTTCACACACACAGCTTTGATGCGTGTTGTTTCACACGCACAGCTTTGATGTGTGTTGGTTCACACGCACAGCTTTGATGTGTGTTGTTTCACACACACAGCTTTGATGCGTGTTGTTTCACACGCACAGCTTTGATTTGTGTTGTTTCACACGCACAGCTTTGATGTGTGTTGTTTCACATGCACAGCTTTGATGTGTGTTGTTTCACATGCACAGCTTTGATGTGTGTTGTTTCACACGCACAGCTTTGATGTGTGTTGTTTCACATGAACAGCTTTGATGTGTGTTGTTTCACATGCACATCTTTGATGTGTGTTGTTTCACACGCACAGCGTTGATGTGTGTTGTTTCACATGCACAGCTTTGATTCACATGCACATCTTTGATGTGTGTTGTTTCACATGCACATCTTTGATGTGTGTTGTTTCACACGCACAGCTTTGATGTGTGTTGTTTCACACGCACATCTTTGATGTGTGTTGTTTCACATGCACAGCTTTGATGTGTGTTGTTTCACATGCACAGCTTTGATTCACATGCACAGCGTTGTTTCACACGCAGCTTTGATGTGTGTTGTTTTTCACGCAAAGCTTTGATGTATGTTGTTTCACACGCACAGCTTTGATGTGTGTTGTTTTTCACGCAAAGCTTTGATGTGTGTTGTTTCACACGCACATCTTTGATGTGTGTTGTTTCACATGCACAGCGTTGTTTCACATGCACAGCTTTGATTCACATGCACAGCGTTGTTTCACATGCACATCTTTGATGTGTGTTGTTTCACACGCACAGCTTTGATGTGTGTTGTTTCACACGCACAGCTTTGATGTGTGATGTTTCACACGCACAGCTTTGATGTGTGTTGTTTCACATGCACAGCTTTGATGTATGTTGTTTCACATGCACAGCTTTGATGTGTATTGTTTCACATGCACAGCTTTGATGTGTGTTGTTTCACATGCACAGCTTTGATGTGTATTGTTTCACATGCACAGCTTTGATGTGTGATGTTGCACACGCACAGCTTTGATGTGTGTTGTTTCACACGCACAGCTTTGATGTGTGTTGTTTCACACGCACAGCTTTGATGTGTGTTGTTTCACATGCACAGCTTTGATGTGTGTTGTTTCACATGCACAGCTTTGATGTGTGTTGTTTCACACACACAGCTTTGATTTGTGTTGTTTCACACGCACAGCTTTGATGTGTGTTGTTTCACACGCACAGCTTTGATGTGTGTTGTTTCACACGCACAGCTTTGATGTGTGATGTTTCACACGCACAGCTTTGATTTGTGTTGTTTCACATGCACAACTTTGATGTGTGTTGTTTCACATGCACAGCTTTGATGTGTATTGTTTCACATGCACAGCTTTGATGTGTGTTGTTTCACATGCACAGCTTTGATGTATGTTGTTTCACATGCACAGCATTGATGTGTGTTGTTTCACACGCACAGCTTTGATGTGTGATGGTTCACATGCACAGCTTTGATTTGTGTTGTTTCACATGCACAGCTTTGATGTGTGATGTTGCACACGCACAGCTTTGATGTGTGATGTTTCACACGCACAGCTTTGATTTGTTTTGTTTCACATGCACAGCTTTGATGTGTGTTGTTTCACATGCACAGCTTGATGTGTGTTGTTTCCAGTGTTGGGAAAGTAACTAAAGTAACTAGTAACTTAAAGTAATAATATTACTTTTTACCAGAAAAAGTAGCGTAACTTTTTACTTTTTCATTTTGAGTAATAATATTACTTTTACTTTTATTTCAAAAGTAATATATTACTTTTTTCACTCCGACTGGATATGGAAACGATTCGTCCTTGTCTGTTTTTAAGGTCGGTGGCGTAAACTCGATCCATTCCATTTGGTGTTGTTTTGCTGCCCGCTCGCACCTCGGAGGCAGGATTACATGCAAAGACAAAGATTAAACTCGTGAGAAAAAAAATCTAAAAGACACATTTAGTGCACTTTATCCACAGAATATGGGTCTAATTTATACTGAAAAATATATTTATTCTGTATCAGGATTTGCTTTTACAATTTAGACATCTCACATTCAATTTTAGAATACAAAATGTTGATTCATATTTATATTGGAGATGTATTTAAATTGCAGTAATTGTTTGTAGTATTGATACATTCAGAATGTTCTGATGCAGCTTCTGCACAACTTCTAAAAATTAAAATAAATGTTTTTCTTATTATTCTTATTACAATAACGTGCATATTGTTTGCATTGAAATGCACCAGCGCACGTTGCCTCATGGCCCAGCAGCACTTTGGGCTTGTTGTCTGCTTTAATAAACAACTGAAGTTGTTAAAAAAGTATGTTTCAACATCAGTTTGAATCCAGATGCGGTTTCATTGAGTGATGTTTCACACACACAGCTTTGATGTGTGATGTTGCACACGCACAGCTTTGATGTGTGTTGTTTCACATGCACAGCTTTGATGTGTGTTGGTTCACATGCACAGCTTTGATTTGTGTTGTTTCACATGCACAGCTTTGATGTGTATTGTTTCTCATGCACAGCTTTGATGTGTGCTGTTGCACACGCACAGCTTTGATGTGTGTTGTTTCACACGCACAGCTTTGATGTGTGTTGTTTCACATGCACAGCTTTGATTTGTGTTGTTTCACATGCACAGCTTTGATGTGTATTGTTTCACATGCACAGCTTTGATGTGTGATGTTGCACATGCACAGCTTTGATGTGTGTTGTTTCACACGCACAGCTTTGATGTGTGTTGTTTCACACGCACAGCTTTGATGTGTGTTGTTTCACACGCACAGCTTTGATGTGTGATGTTTCACATGCACAGCTTTGATGTGTGTTGTTTCACATGCACAGCTTTGATGTATGTTGTTTCACATGCACAGCATTGATGTGTGATGTTGCACACGCACAGCTTTGATGTGTGATGTTTCACACGCACAGCTTTGATTTCTTTTGTTTCACATGCACAGCTTTGATGTGTGTTGTTTCACACGCACAGCTTTGATGTATGTTGTTTCACATGCACAGCATTGATGTGTGATGTTGCACACGCACAGCTTTGATGTGTGATGTTTCACACGCACAGCTTTGATTTGTTTTGTTTCACATGCACAGCTTTGATGTGTGTTGTTTCACATGCACAGCTTGATGTGTGTTGTTTCCAGTGTTGGGAAAGTAACTAAAGTAACTAGTAACTTAAAGTAATAATCTTACTTTTTACCAGAAAAAGTAGCGTAACTTTTTACTTTTTCATTTTGAGTTATAATATTACTTTTGCTTTTATTTCAAAAGTAATATATTACTTTTTTCACTCCGACTGGATATGGAAACGATTCGTCCTCGTCTGTTTTTAAGGTCGGTGGCGTAAACTCGATCCATTCCATTTGGTGTTGTTTTGCTGCCCGCTTGCACCTCGGAGGCAGGATTACATGCAAAGACAAAGATTAAACTCGTGAGAAAAAAAATCTAAAAGTCACAATTAGTGCACTTTATCCAGAGAATATGGGTCTAATTTATACTGAAAAATATATTTATTCTGTATCAGGATTTGCTTTTACAATTTAGACATCTCACATTCAATTTTAGAATACAAAATGTTGATTCATATTTATATTGGAGATGTATTTAAATTGCAGTAATTGTTTGTAGTATTGATACATTCAGAATGTTCTGATGCAGCTTCTGCACAACTTCTAAAAATTAAGATAAATATTTTTCTTGTTATTCTTATTACAATAACGTGCATATTGTTTGCATTGAAATGCACCAGCGCACGTTGCCTCATGGCCCAGCAGCACTTTGGGCTTGTTGTCTGCTTTAATAAACAACTGAAGTTGTTCAAAAAGTGTGTTTCAACATCAGTTTGAATCCAGATGCGGTTTCATTGCGTAATGTTTCACACACACAGCTTTGATGCGTGTTGTTTCACACGCACAGCTTTGATGTGTGTTGGTTCACACGCACAGCTTTGATGTGTGTTGTTTCACACACACAGCTTTGATGCGTGTTGTTTCACACGCACAGCTTTGATGTGTGTTGGTTCACACGCACAGCTTTGATGTGTGTTGTTTCACACACACAGCTTTGATGCGTGTTGTTTCACACGCACAGCTTTGATTTGTGTTGTTTCACACGCACAGCTTTGATGTGTGTTGTTTCACATGCACAGCTTTGATGTGTGTTGTTTCACATGCACAGCTTTGATGTGTGTTGTTTCACACGCACAGCTTTGATGTGTGTTGTTTCACATGAACAGCTTTGATGTGTGTTGTTTCACATGCACATCTTTGATGTGTGTTGTTTCACACGCACAGCGTTGATGTGTGTTGTTTCACATGCACAGCTTTGATTCACATGCACATCTTTGATGTGTGTTGTTTCACATGCACATCTTTGATGTGTGTTGTTTCACACGCACAGCTTTGATGTGTGTTGTTTCACACGCACATCTTTGATGTGTGTTGTTTCACATGCACAGCTTTGATGTGTGTTGTTTCACATGCACAGCTTTGATTCACATGCACAGCGTTGTTTCACACGCAGCTTTGATGTGTGTTGTTTTTCACGCAAAGCTTTGATGTATGTTGTTTCACACGCACAGCTTTGATGTGTGTTGTTTTTCACGCAAAGCTTTGATGTGTGTTGTTTCACACGCACATCTTTGATGTGTGTTGTTTCACATGCACAGCGTTGTTTCACATGCACAGCTTTGATTCACATGCACAGCGTTGTTTCACATGCACATCTTTGATGTGTGTTGTTTCACACGCACAGCTTTGATGTGTGTTGTTTTTCACGCAAAGCTTTGATGTGTGTTGTTTCACACGCACAGCTTTGATGTGTGTTGTTTCACATGCACAGCTTTGATGTGTGTTGTTTCACATGCACAGCTTTGATGTGTGTTGTTTCACACACACAGCTTTGATTTGTGTTGTTTCACACGCACAGCTTTGATGTGCGTGTATATTATAGTATACTATAATACTACTGTATTAAATATATGCTAATACTACTGCTTTAACTATTTAATAATACTACAGAGTTAGATATATGTTAATACATTTGTGTTTCTTGCATACTAATACTACTGAATTAACTATATACCACTGTATTACTTGTATACTAATTCTAATATATAATTATATGTAAAAATATTTTAACTATATACTAATACTACTGTTTTAACTATATAATAATACAGATAATATATGCTAATACTACTGCTTTAACTATTTAATAATACTACAGTGTTAAATATATGTTAATACATCTGTGTTTCTTGTGTACTAATACTACTGAATTAACTATATACCACTGTATTACTTGTATACTAATTCTAATATATAAACTTTATTACAGGCTCTAGACCCAATAGACCCAACATACAACACAAAAACACAGCAAAACATCATCTTATTCAGGAGAGTCTTAACAGACACCAATACCAATGTTTCCATAGATATGATTGATATCTGACCGAGCTGCACCTGGGATTTGTAATCATCAATATAACACTGTTTCGGGACCCATCAAGTCGGGACATGAACTTAAACATCAGGTTCCTCAAGAGGGCCTGTAGAGTGCTTAGTCCTGAGTCACAAAAGAGCTTACTAGCACTGCTGCTCCTGGGCTTTTTCAGCAGTATCCTCAGGCAGTCATTATATGCTACCTGAAGTTTGCGCAGGGTCTCCTTCTTGTAACGGACCCATCATGGGGCCGTGTACATAGGCGTGCAGTAAGCCCGAAACAAGCTCACTTTCACATCATCAGAACAATAATGAAATTTACGGACTAGCATGTTTGCTTGGACATACAACATCCGTCTCTGCCTATACATGTCAGCATCATCTTCCATCTTGTCTGTTATGATGTGCCCAAGGTATTTCACACAGTTAGAATAGAAATATAAATAGATAGAATAGAAAGCCTTTATTGTCATGGCATAGTAGCTACACAATGAGATTAGGAGTGCAGCTCCGTCTGGTGTCTAATAACAACATAAAATACAGATGATAACGGAACATTCAAGTACTTGCAGGATAATTTAAAGTTTAAAGTGAACAGTGCATGCAGAGAGATTGCCCAGTGTTTAGCATATGTTAATAGCGTACATTTGTTATTGCAAATGTATGCTATTAAATATAG
>NW_027180924.1:0-25000 GCF_040956055.1 Brachionichthys hirsutus | reverse complement strand
CGAATCCTTCAAAGCAGATGTTTAGTGATGTTGGGCCTCAATTTATTTTGAGAAATCTATCACATCCAAGACAACTTGAAACAGAAGCACTTGTGAATACAATCCTCACTAGTGACTCTGATTGAAGTTATCTGAGAATGATCATTTGAAACTATGGATTAACTTTCATGTCTTCATCAGCCGCCTGTAGACGTTGTCACGTTCAACTGATGCAATTTGAAGCACTTACTCAATCCCACAGTACAGTCAGTGCCCAAGTTGCACCAATTGCACAGACATGCAGAGGTCAGTAGTTTACTTGGAGGTTCTTTGCGAATTTGAAGAATGCCAAATAAAACTGAAGTCAATCATTTTCTCAAAAAGTAACTTCACTGTAACTTCACATGTTGGTGAGTTTAGGAGGTAGGCAGTTGTAGAATTCAAAATCAGCTCCAGCAAAATGGCAGTGGATGAACTTGTCACAACCAAGAATGCTCCAAAAGGAAGCACTTATGACAATTTGAATCACCAGTGCCTCCATTTGAAGTAATCTTAATGTGGTATTCAGTTGGTCCTTCATTTCTGTCTGGAGACTTTGTCACGTTCAACTGATGCAATTTGAAGCACTTACTCAATCCCACAGGACAGTCAGTGCCCAAGTTGCACCAATTGCACAGACGTACAGAAGTCAATAATTTAGTTGGAGGTTCTCTGCAGTTATGAAGAATGGCAAAAAAACTGAAGTCAATAATGTTCTTACCTCATGAAGTAACTTCACTTTAATTCCGGCTGTTGGTGAGTTTGGCAGGTAGGCAGTTGTAGATTTCTAAATCAGATGCTCCAAAATGCCAGTGGATGAACTTGTCACAACCAAGAATGATCCAAAAAGAAGCACTTATGACAATTTGAATCACCAGTGCCTCCATTTGAAGTAATCTTGATGTGGTATTCAGTTAATCCTTCATCTGCTGGTTGTAGACTTTGTCATGTTCAACTGTCACAGTTTGTCGCACTTACTGTATCCAACAGTGCAGTCAGTGCCCAAATTGTGGCAATAACACAGACGTACAGAAGTCAATCATTTTCTTGGAGGTTCTCTGTGGATATGAAGAATGCCAAATAAAACTGAAGTCAATCATTTTCTCAAAAAGTAACTTCGCTTTAACTTCGGCTGTTGGTGAGGTTAGGAGGTAGGCAGTTCTAGAATTCAAAATCAGCTGCAACAAAATGCCAGGGGATGAACTTGTCACAACCAAGAATGCTCCAAAAGGAAGCACTTATGACATTCTGAATCACCAGTGCCTCCATTTGAAGTAATCTTAATGTGGTATTCAGTTGGTCCTTCATTTCTGTCTGGAGACTTTGTCACGTTCAACTGATGCAATTTGAAGCACTTACTCAATCCCACAGTACAGTCAGTGCCCAAGTTGCACCAATTACACAGACGTACAGAAGTCAATAATTTACTCAGAGGTTCTCTGTGGATTTGAAGAATGTCAAATAAAACTGAAGTCAATCATGTTCTTACCTCATGAAGTAACTTCACTTTAACTTCAGCTGTTGGTGAGGTTAGGAGGTAGGCAGTTATAGAATTCAAAATCAGCTGCAGCAAAATGCCAGTGGATGAACTTGTCAGAACCAAGAATACTCCAAAAGGAAGCACTTATGACAATTTGAATCACCAGTGCCTCCATTTGAAGTGATCTCGATGTGGTATTCAGTTAATCCTTCATCTGCTGCCTGTAGACGTTGTCATGTTCAACTGTCACAGTTTGTCGCACTTACTGAATCCAACAGGACAGTCAGTGCCCAAATTGTGCCAATAACACAGACGTGCAGAAGTCAATAATTTAGTTGGAGGTTCTCTGCAGTTATGAAGAATGGCAAAAAAACTGAAGTCAATAATGTTCTTACCTCATGAAGTAACTTCACTTTAACTCCGGGTGTTGGTGAGTTTGGGAGGTAGGCAGTTGTAGAATTCAAAATCAGATGCTCCAAAATGCCAGTGGATGAACTTGTCACAACCAAGAATGATCCAAAAGGAAGCACTTATGACATTCTGAATCACCAGTGCCTCCATTTGAAGTGATCTTGATGTGGTATTCAGTTAATCCTTCATCTGCTGCCTGTAGACGTTGTCATGTTCAACTGTCACAGTTTGTCGCACTTACTGAATCCAACAGTGCAGTCAGTGCCCAAATTGTGCCAATAACACAGACGTGCAGAAGTCAATAATTTAGTTGGAGGTTCTCTGCAGTTATGAAGAATGGCAAAAAAACTGAAGTTAATAATGTTCTTACCTCATGAAGTAACTTCACTTTAACTCCGGGTGTTGGTGAGTTTGGGAGGTAGGCAGTTGTAGAATTCAAAATCAGATGCTCCAAAATGCCAGTGGATGAACTTGTCACAACCAAGAATGATCCAAAAGGAAGCACTTATGACATTCTGAATCACCAGTGCCTCCATTTGAAGTAATCTTGATGTGGTATTCAGTTAATCCTTCATCTGCTGGTTGTAGACGTTGTCATGTTCAACTGTCACAGTTTGTCGCACTTACTGAATCCAACAGTGCAGTCAGTGCCCAAATTGTGCCAATAACACAGACTTTCGGAATACAAACTTCTGGTCTTGACTTTTCTTGTAGAACGTACCTTGCTGTCTCTGTCTGTCCCAGTCACAGTGGAAGTGGAAGTGGCATTTCTTCCACAGCGTTGCCCATGTTTTATACTGAACTACAAAACTCTGCCTTCTTTTCACACAAGGGAAAGAAACATTAGCATAATCTGTGCTTGCTGACCAGACAGGGATCTAATCAACACATGCATACCATTGTGAGCTGATGAGTGGTCAATCCAACGACTTCTTGATGAGATCAATTGTCATGTAGTTGCTTGAGTTTCAGCAGCATTAGCTTAATTTCTAACAGTCAAAAATTCAAAATGGTTTGTCCTTACACTCTTGCTCTATCACAACATTTGACATACCAATCCACAGCCAGTTTTAAAAATGGTGCAGCTCACGAATCCTTCAAAGCAGATGTTTAGTGATGTTGGGCCTCAATTTATTTTGAGAAATCTATCACATCCAAGACAACTTGAAACAGAAGCACTTGTGAATACAATCCTCACTAGTGACTCTGATTGAAGTTATCTGAGAATGATCATTTGAAACTATGGATTAACTTTCATGTCTTCATCAGCCGCCTGTAGACGTTGTCACGTTCAACTGATGCAATTTGAAGCACTTACTCAATCCCACAGTACAGTCAGTGCCCAAGTTGCACCAATTGCACAGACATGCAGAAGTCAATAATTTAGTTGGAGGTTCTCTGTGGATTTGAAGAATGCCAAATAAAACTGAAGTCAATCATGTTCTTACCTCATGAAGTAACTTCACTTTAACTTCAGCTGTTGGTGAGGTCTGGAGGTAGGCAGTTATAGAATTCAAAATCAGATGCTCCAAAATGCCAGTGGATGAACTTGTCAGAACCAAGAATGCTCCAAAAGGAAGCACTTATGACATTCTGAATCACCAGTGCCTCCATTTGAAGTGATCTCAATGTGGTATTCAGTTAATCCTTCATCTGCTGCCTGTAGACGTTGTCATGTTCAACTGTCACAGTTTGTCGCACTTACTGAATCCAACAGTGCAGTCAGTGCCCAAATTGTGCCAATAACACAGACGTACAGAAGTCAATAATTTTCTTGGAGGTTCTCTGTGGATATGAAGAATGCCAAATAAAACTGAAGTCAATCATTTTCTCAAAAAGTAACTTCGCTTTAACTTCGGCTGTTGGTGAGTTTAGGAGGTAGGCAGTTCTAGAATTCAAAATCAGCTGCAACAAAATGCCAGGGGATGAACTTGTCACAACCAAGAATGCTCCAAAAGGAAGCACTTATGACATTCTGAATCACCAGTGCCTCCATTTGAAGTAATCTTAATGTGGTATTCAGTTGGTCCTTCATTTCTGTCTGGAGACTTTGTCACGTTCAACTGATGCAATTTGAAGCACTTACTCAATCCCACAGTACAGTCAGTGCCCAAATTGTGCCAATAACACAGACCTGCAGAAGTCAATAATTTAGTTGGAGGTTCTCTGCAGTTATGAAGAATGGCAAAAAAACTGAAGTCAATAATGTTCTTACCTCATGAAGTAACTTCACTTTAACTCCGGATGTTGGTGAGTTTGGGAGGTAGGCAGTTGTAGAATTCAAAATCAGATGCTCCAAAATGCCAGTGGATGAACTTGTCACAACCAAGAATGATCCAAAAGGAAGCACTTATGACATTCTGAATCACCAGTGCCTCCATTTGAAGTAATCTTGATGTGGTATTCAGTTAATCCTTCATCTGCTGGTTGTAGACGTTGTCATGTTCAACTGTCACAGTTTGTCGCACTTACTGAATCCAACAGTGCAGTCAGTGCCCAAATTGTGCCAATAACACAGACGTGCGGAATACAAACTTCTGGTCTTGACTTTTCTTGTAGAACGTACCTTGCTGTCTCTGTCTGTCCCAGTCACAGTGGAAGTGGAAGTGGCATTTCTTCCACAGCGTTGCCCATGTTTTATACTGAACTACAAAACTCTGCCTTCTTTTCACACAAGGGAAAGAAACATTAGCATGATCTGTGCTTGCTGACCAGACAGGGATCTAATCAACACATGCATACCATTGTGAGCTGATGAGTGGTCAATCCAACGACTTCTTGATGAGATCAATTGTCATGCAGTTGCTTGAGTCTCAGCAGCATTAGCTTAATTTTTAACAGTCAAAAATTCAAAATGGTTTGTCCTTACACTCTTGCTCTATCACAACATTTGACATACCAATCCACAGCCAGTTTTAAAAATGGTGCAGCTCACGAATCCTTCAAAGCAGATGTTTAGTGATGTTGGGCCTCAATTTCTTTTGAGAAATCTATCACATCCAAGACAACTTGAAACAGAAGCACTTGTGAATACAATCCTCACTAGTGACTCTGATTGAAGTTATCTGAGAATAATCATTTGAAACTATGGATTAACTTTCGTCTTCATCAGCCGTCTGTAGACGTTGTCACGTTCAACTGATGCAATTTGAAGCACTTACTCAATCCCACAGTACAGTCAGTGCCCAAGTTGCACCAATTGCACAGACATGCAGAAGTCAGTAGTTTACTTGGAGGTTCTTTGTGGATTTGAAGAATGCCAAATAAAACTGAAGTCAATCATTTTCTCAAAAAGTAACTTCACTGTATCTTCACATGTTGGTGAGATTAGGAGGTAGGCAGTTGTAGAATTCCAAATCAGATGCTCCAAAATGGCAGTGGATGAACTTGTCACAACCAAGAATGCTCCAAAAGGAAGCACTTATGACAATTTGAATCACCAGTGCCTCCATTTGAAGTAATCTTAATGTGGTATTCAGTTGGTCCTTCATTTCTGTCTGGAGACTTTGTCACGTTCAACTGATGCAATTTGAAGCACTTACTCAATCCCACAGGACAGTCAGTGCCCAAATTGTGCCAATAACACAGACGTACAGAAGTCAATAATTTAGTTGGAGGTTCTCTGCAGTTATGAAGAATGGCAAAAAAACTGAAGTCAATAATGTTCTTACCTCATGAAGTAACTTCACTTTAACTCCGGCTGTTGGTGAGTTTGCGAGGTAGGCAGTTGTAGAATTCAAAATCAGATGCTCCAAAATGCCAGTGGATGAACTTGTCACAACCAAGAATGATCCAAAAGGAAGCACTTATGACATTCTGAATCACCAGTGCCTCCATTTGAAGTAATCTTGATGTGGTATTCAGTTAATCCTTCATCTGCTGGTTGTAGACTTTGTCATGTTCAACTGTCACAGTTTGTCGCACTTACTGAATCCAACAGTGCAGTCAGTGCCCAAATTGTGCCAATAACACAGACGTGCGGAATACAAACTTCTGGTCTTGACTTTTCTTGTAGAACGTACCTTGCTGTCTCTGTCTGTCCCAGTCACAGTGGAAGTGGAAGTGGCATTTCTTCCACAGCGTTGCCCATGTTTTATACTGAACTACAAAACTCTGCCTTCTTTTCACACAAGGGAAAGAAACATTAGCATGATCTGTGCTTGCTGACCAGACAGGGATCTAATCAACACATGCATACCATTGTGAGCTGATGAGTGGTCAATCCAACGACTTCTTGATGAGATCAATTGTCATGCAGTTGCTTGAGTCTCAGCAGCATTAGCTTAATTTTTAACAGTCAAAAATTCAAAATGGTTTGTCCTTACACTCTTGCTCTATCACAACATTTGACATACCAATCCACAGCCAGTTTTAAAAATGGTGCAGCTCACGAATCCTTCAAAGCAGATGTTTAGTGATGTTGGGCCTCAATTTCTTTTGAGAAATCTATCACATCCAAGACAACTTGAAACAGAAGCACTTGTGAATACAATCCTCACTAGAGACTCTGATTGAAGTTATCTGAGAATGATCATTTGAAACTATGGATTAACTTTCATGTCTTCATCAGCCGTCTGTAGACGTTGTCACGTTCAACTGATGCAATTTGAAGCACTTACTCAATCCCACAGTACAGTCAGTGCCCAAGTTGCACCAATTGCACAGACATGCAGAAGTCAGTAGTTTACTTGGAGGTTCTTTGTGGATTTGAAGAATGCCAAATAAAACTGAAGTCAATCATTTTCTCAAAAAGTAACTTCGCTTTAACTTCGGCTGTTGGTGAGATTAGGAGGTAGGCAGTTGTAGAATTCAAAATCAGCTGCAACAAAATGCCAGGGGATGAACTTGTCACAACCAAGAATGCTCCAAAAGGAAGCACTTATGACATTCTGAATCACCAGTGCCTCCATTTGAAGTAATCTTAATGTGGTATTCAGTTGGTCCTTCATTTCTGTCTGGAGACTTTGTCACGTTCAACTGATGCAATTTGAAGCACTTACTCAATCCCACAGTACAGTCAGTGCCCAAGTTGCACCAATTACACAGACGTACAGAAGTCAATAATTTACTCAGAGGTTCTCTGTGGATTTGAAGAATGTCAAATAAAACTGAAGTCAATCATGTTCTTACCTCATGAAGTAACTTCACTTTAACTTCAGCTGTTGGTGAGGTTAGGAGGTAGGCAGTTATAGAATTCAAAATCAGCTGCAGCAAAATGCCAGTGGATGAACTTGTCAGAACCAAGAATACTCCAAAAGGAAGCACTTATGACAATTTGAATCACCAGTGCCTCCATTTGAAGTGATCTCGATGTGGTATTCAGTTAATCCTTCATCTGCTGCCTGTAGACGTTGTCATGTTCAACTGTCACAGTTTGTCGCACTTACTGAATCCAACAGTGCAGTCAGTGCCCAAATTGTGCCAATAACACAGACGTGCAGAAGTCAATAATTTAGTTGGAGGTTCTCTGCAGTTATGAAGAATGGCAAAAAAACTGAAGTTAATAATGTTCTTACCTCATGAAGTAACTTCACTTTAACTCCGGGTGTTGGTGAGTTTGGGAGGTAGGCAGTTGTAGAATTCAAAATCAGATGCTCCAAAATGCCAGTGGATGAACTTGTCACAACCAAGAATGATCCAAAAGGAAGCACTTATGACATTCTGAATCACCAGTGCCTCCATTTGAAGTAATCTTGATGTGGTATTCAGTTAATCCTTCATCTGCTGGTTGTAGACGTTGTCATGTTCAACTGTCACAGTTTGTCGCACTTACTGAATCCAACAGTGCAGTCAGTGCCCAAATTGTGCCAATAACACAGACTTGCGGAATACAAACTTCTGGTCTTGACTTTTCTTGTAGAACGTACCTTGCTGTCTCTGTCTGTCCCAGTCACAGTGGAAGTGGAAGTGGCATTTCTTCCACAGCGTTGCCCATGTTTTATACTGAACTACAAAACTCTTCTTTTCACACAAGGGAAAGAAACATTAGCATGATCTGTGCTTGCTGACCAGACAGGGATCTAATCAACACATGCATACCATTGTGAGCTGATGAGTGGTCAATCCAACGACTTCTTGATGAGATCAATTGTCATGCAGTTGCTTGAGTCTCAGCAGCATTAGCTTAATTTTTAACAGTCAAAAATTCAAAATGGTTTGTCCTTACACTCTTGCTCTATCACAACATTTGACATACCAATCCACAGCCAGTTTTAAAAATGGTGCAGCTCACGAATCCTTCAAAGCAGATGTTTAGTGATGTTGGGCCTCAATTTATTTTGAGAAATCTATCACATCCAAGACAACTTGAAACAGAAGCACTTGTGAATACAATCCTCACTAGTGACTCTGATTGAAGTTATCTGAGAATGATCATTTGAAACTATGGATTAACTTTCATGTCTTCATCAGCCGCCTGTAGACTTTGTCACGTTCAACTGATGCAATTTGAAGCACTTACTCAATCCCACAGTACAGTCAGTGCCCAAGTTGCACCAATTGCACAGACATGCAGAGGTCAGTAGTTTACTTGGAGGTTCTTTGTGAATTTAAAGAATGCCAAATAAAACTGAAGTCAATCATTTTCTCAAAAAGTAACTTCACTGTAACTTCACATGTTGGTGAGTTTAGGAGGTAGGCAGTTGTAGAATTCAAAATCAGCTGCAGCAAAATGCCAGTGGATGAACTTGTCACAACCAAGAATGCTCCAAAAGGAAGCACTTATGACAATTTGAATCACCAGTGCCTCCATTTGAAGTAATCTTAATGTGGTATTCAGTTGGTCCTTCATTTCTGTCTGGAGACTTTGTCACGTTCAACTGATGCAATTTGAAGCACTTACTCAATCCCACAGGACAGTCAGTGCCCAAGTTGCACCAATTACACAGACGTACAGAAGTCAATAATTTACTCAGAGGTTCTCTGTGGATTTGAAGAATGTCAAATAAAACTGAAGTCAATCATGTTCTTACCTCATGAAGTAACTTCACTTTAACTTCAGCTGTTGGTGAGGTCTGGAGGTAGGCAGTTATAGAATTCAAAATCAGCTGCAGCAAAATGCCAGGGGATGAACTTGTCAGAACCAAGAATACTCCAAAAGGAAGCACTTATGACATTCTGAATCACCAGTGCCTCCATTTGAAGTGATCTCGATGTGGTATTCAGTTAATCCTTCATCTGCTGCCTGTAGACGTTGTCATGTTCAACTGTCACAGTTTGTCGCACTTACTGAATCCAACAGTGCAGTCAGTGCCCAAATTGTGCCAATAACACAGACGTGCGGAATACAAACTTCTGGTCTTGACTTTTCTTGTAGAACGTACCTTGCTGTCTCTGTCTGTCCCAGTCACAGTGGAAGTGGAAGTGGCATTTCTTCCACAGCGTTGCCCATGTTTTATACTGAACTACAAAACTCTGCCTTCTTTTCACACAAGGGAAAGAAACATTAGCATGATCTGTGCTTGCTGACCAGACAGGGATCTAATCAACACATGCATACCATTGTGAGCTGATGAGTGGTCAATCCAACGACTTCTTGATGAGATCAATTGTCATGTAGTTGCTTGAGTTTCAGCAGCATTAGCTTAATTTTTAACAGTCAAAAATTCAAAATGGTTTGTCCTTACACTCTTGCTCTATCACAACATTTGACATACCAATCCACAGCCAGTTTTAAAAATGGTGCAGCTCACGAATCCTTCAAAGCAGATGTTTAGTGATGTTGGGCCTCAATTTCTTTTGAGAAATCTATCACATCCAAGACAACTTGAAACAGAAGCACTTGTGAATACAATCCTCACTAGTGACTCTGATTGAAGTTATCTGAGAATGATCATTTGAAACTATGGATTAACTTTCATGTCTTCATCAGCCGTCTGTAGACGTTGTCACGTTCAACTGATGCAATTTGAAGCACTTACTCAATCCCACAGTACAGTCAGTGCCCAAGTTGCACCAATTGCACAGACATGCAGAGGTCAGTAGTTTACTTGGAGGTTCTTTGCGAATTTGAAGAATGCCAAATAAAACTGAAGTCAATCATTTTCTCAAAAAGTAACTTCACTGTAACTTCACATGTTGGTGAGTTTAGGAGGTAGGCAGTTGTAGAATTCAAAATCAGCTCCAGCAAAATGGCAGTGGATGAACTTGTCACAACCAAGAATGCTCCAAAAGGAAGCACTTATGACAATTTGAATCACCAGTGCCTCCATTTGAAGTAATCTTAATGTGGTATTCAGTTGGTCCTTCATTTCTGTCTGGAGACTTTGTCACGTTCAACTGATGCAATTTGAAGCACTTACTCAATCCCACAGGACAGTCAGTGCCCAAGTTGCACCAATTGCACAGACGTACAGAAGTCAATAATTTAGTTGGAGGTTCTCTGCAGTTATGAAGAATGGCAAAAAAACTGAAGTCAATAATGTTCTTACCTCATGAAGTAACTTCACTTTAATTCCGGCTGTTGGTGAGTTTGGCAGGTAGGCAGTTGTAGATTTCTAAATCAGATGCTCCAAAATGCCAGTGGATGAACTTGTCACAACCAAGAATGATCCAAAAGGAAGCACTTATGACAATTTGAATCACCAGTGCCTCCATTTGAAGTAATCTTGATGTGGTATTCAGTTAATCCTTCATCTGCTGGTTGTAGACTTTGTCATGTTCAACTGTCACAGTTTGTCGCACTTACTGTATCCAACAGTGCAGTCAGTGCCCAAATTGTGGCAATAACACAGACGTACAGAAGTCAATCATTTTCTTGGAGGTTCTCTGTGGATATGAAGAATGCCAAATAAAACTGAAGTCAATCATTTTCTCAAAAAGTAACTTCGCTTTAACTTCGGCTGTTGGTGAGGTTAGGAGGTAGGCAGTTCTAGAATTCAAAATCAGCTGCAACAAAATGCCAGGGGATGAACTTGTCACAACCAAGAATGCTCCAAAAGGAAGCACTTATGACATTCTGAATCACCAGTGCCTCCATTTGAAGTAATCTTAATGTGGTATTCAGTTGGTCCTTCATTTCTGTCTGGAGACTTTGTCACGTTCAACTGATGCAATTTGAAGCACTTACTCAATCCCACAGTACAGTCAGTGCCCAAGTTGCACCAATTACACAGACGTACAGAAGTCAATAATTTACTCAGAGGTTCTCTGTGGATTTGAAGAATGTCAAATAAAACTGAAGTCAATCATGTTCTTACCTCATGAAGTAACTTCACTTTAACTTCAGCTGTTGGTGAGGTTAGGAGGTAGGCAGTTATAGAATTCAAAATCAGCTGCAGCAAAATGCCAGTGGATGAACTTGTCAGAACCAAGAATACTCCAAAAGGAAGCACTTATGACAATTTGAATCACCAGTGCCTCCATTTGAAGTGATCTCGATGTGGTATTCAGTTAATCCTTCATCTGCTGCCTGTAGACGTTGTCATGTTCAACTGTCACAGTTTGTTGCACTTACTGAATCCAACAGGACAGTCAGTGCCCAAATTGTGCCAATAACACAGACGTGCAGAAGTCAATAATTTAGTTGGAGGTTCTCTGCAGTTATGAAGAATGGCAAAAAAACTGAAGTCAATAATGTTCTTACCTCATGAAGTAACTTCACTTTAACTCCGGGTGTTGGTGAGTTTGGGAGGTAGGCAGTTGTAGAATTCAAAATCAGATGCTCCAAAATGCCAGTGGATGAACTTGTCACAACCAAGAATGATCCAAAAGGAAGCACTTATGACATTCTGAATCACCAGTGCCTCCATTTGAAGTGATCTTGATGTGGTATTCAGTTAATCCTTCATCTGCTGCCTGTAGACGTTGTCATGTTCAACTGTCACAGTTTGTCGCACTTACTGAATCCAACAGTGCAGTCAGTGCCCAAATTGTGCCAATAACACAGACGTGCAGAAGTCAATAATTTAGTTGGAGGTTCTCTGCAGTTATGAAGAATGGCAAAAAAACTGAAGTTAATAATGTTCTTACCTCATGAAGTAACTTCACTTTAACTCCGGGTGTTGGTGAGTTTGGGAGGTAGGCAGTTGTAGAATTCAAAATCAGATGCTCCAAAATGCCAGTGGATGAACTTGTCACAACCAAGAATGATCCAAAAGGAAGCACTTATGACATTCTGAATCACCAGTGCCTCCATTTGAAGTAATCTTGATGTGGTATTCAGTTAATCCTTCATCTGCTGGTTGTAGACGTTGTCATGTTCAACTGTCACAGTTTGTCGCACTTACTGAATCCAACAGTGCAGTCAGTGCCCAAATTGTGCCAATAACACAGACTTTCGGAATACAAACTTCTGGTCTTGACTTTTCTTGTAGAACGTACCTTGCTGTCTCTGTCTGTCCCAGTCACAGTGGAAGTGGAAGTGGCATTTCTTCCACAGCGTTGCCCATGTTTTATACTGAACTACAAAACTCTGCCTTCTTTTCACACAAGGGAAAGAAACATTAGCATAATCTGTGCTTGCTGACCAGACAGGGATCTAATCAACACATGCATACCATTGTGAGCTGATGAGTGGTCAATCCAACGACTTCTTGATGAGATCAATTGTCATGTAGTTGCTTGAGTTTCAGCAGCATTAGCTTAATTTTTAACAGTCAAAAATTCAAAATGGTTTGTCCTTACACTCTTGCTCTATCACAACATTTGACATACCAATCCACAGCCAGTTTTAAAAATGGTGCAGCTCACGAATCCTTCAAAGCAGATGTTTAGTGATGTTGGGCCTCAATTTATTTTGAGAAATCTATCACATCCAAGACAACTTGAAACAGAAGCACTTGTGAATACAATCCTCACTAGTGACTCTGATTGAAGTTATCTGAGAATGATCATTTGAAACTATGGATTAACTTTCATGTCTTCATCAGCCGCCTGTAGACGTTGTCACGTTCAACTGATGCAATTTGAAGCACTTACTCAATCCCACAGTACAGTCAGTGCCCAAGTTGCACCAATTGCACAGACATGCAGAAGTCAATAATTTAGTTGGAGGTTCTCTGTGGATTTGAAGAATGCCAAATAAAACTGAAGTCAATCATGTTCTTACCTCATGAAGTAACTTCACTTTAACTTCAGCTGTTGGTGAGGTCTGGAGGTAGGCAGTTATAGAATTCAAAATCAGATGCTCCAAAATGCCAGTGGATGAACTTGTCAGAACCAAGAATGCTCCAAAAGGAAGCACTTATGACATTCTGAATCACCAGTGCCTCCATTTGAAGTGATCTCAATGTGGTATTCAGTTAATCCTTCATCTGCTGCCTGTAGACGTTGTCATGTTCAACTGTCACAGTTTGTCGCACTTACTGAATCCAACAGTGCAGTCAGTGCCCAAATTGTGCCAATAACACAGACGTACAGAAGTCAATAATTTTCTTGGAGGTTCTCTGTGGATATGAAGAATGCCAAATAAAACTGAAGTCAATCATTTTCTCAAAAAGTAACTTCGCTTTAACTTCGGCTGTTGGTGAGTTTAGGAGGTAGGCAGTTCTAGAATTCAAAATCAGCTGCAACAAAATGCCAGGGGATGAACTTGTCACAACCAAGAATGCTCCAAAAGGAAGCACTTATGACATTCTGAATCACCAGTGCCTCCATTTGAAGTAATCTTAATGTGGTATTCAGTTGGTCCTTCATTTCTGTCTGGAGACTTTGTCACGTTCAACTGATGCAATTTGAAGCACTTACTCAATCCCACAGTACAGTCAGTGCCCAAATTGTGCCAATAACACAGACCTGCAGAAGTCAATAATTTAGTTGGAGGTTCTCTGCAGTTATGAAGAATGGCAAAAAAACTGAAGTCAATAATGTTCTTACCTCATGAAGTAACTTCACTTTAACTCCGGATGTTGGTGAGTTTGGGAGGTAGGCAGTTGTAGAATTCAAAATCAGATGCTCCAAAATGCCAGTGGATGAACTTGTCACAACCAAGAATGATCCAAAAGGAAGCACTTATGACATTCTGAATCACCAGTGCCTCCATTTGAAGTGATCTTGATGTGGTATTCAGTTAATCCTTCATCTGCTGGTTGTAGACGTTGTCATGTTCAACTGTCACAGTTTGTCGCACTTACTGAATCCAACAGTGCAGTCAGTGCCCAAATTGTGCCAATAACACAGACGTGCGGAATACAAACTTCTGGTCTTGACTTTTCTTGTAGAACGTACCTTGCTGTCTCTGTCTGTCCCAGTCACAGTGGAAGTGGAAGTGGCATTTCTTCCACAGCGTTGCCCATGTTTTATACTGAACTACAAAACTCTGCCTTCTTTTCACACAAGGGAAAGAAACATTAGCATGATCTGTGCTTGCTGACCAGACAGGGATCTAATCAACACATGCATACCATTGTGAGCTGATGAGTGGTCAATCCAACGACTTCTTGATGAGATCAATTGTCATGCAGTTGCTTGAGTCTCAGCAGCATTAGCTTAATTTTTAACAGTCAAAAATTCAAAATGGTTTGTCCTTACACTCTTGCTCTATCACAACATTTGACATACCAATCCACAGCCAGTTTTAAAAATGGTGCAGCTCACGAATCCTTCAAAGCAGATGTTTAGTGATGTTGGGCCTCAATTTCTTTTGAGAAATCTATCACATCCAAGACAACTTGAAACAGAAGCACTTGTGAATACAATCCTCACTAGTGACTCTGATTGAAGTTATCTGAGAATGATCATTTGAAACTATGGATTAACTTTCATGTCTTCATCAGCCGTCTGTAGACGTTGTCACGTTCAACTGATGCAATTTGAAGCACTTACTCAATCCCACAGTACAGTCAGTGCCCAAGTTGCACCAATTGCACCGACATGCAGAAGTCAATAGTTTACTCGGAGGTTCTCTGTGGATTTGAAGAATGCCAAATAAAACTGAAGTCAATCATTTTCTCAAAAAGTAACTTCACTATAACTTCACATGTTGGTGAGTTTAGGAGGTAGGCAGTTGTAGAATTCAAAATCAGATGCTCCAAAATGGCAGTGGATGAACTTGTCACAACCAAGAATACTCCAAAAGAAAGCACTTATGACATTCTGAATCACCAGTGCCTCCATTTGAAGTAGTCTTAATGTGGTATTCAGTTAATCCTTCATCTGCTGGTTGTAGACTTTGTCATGTTCAACTGTCACAGTTTGTCGCACTTACTGAATCCAACAGGACAGTCAGTGCCCAAATTGTGCCAATAACACAGACGTGCAGAAGTCAATAATTTAGTTGGAGGTTCTCTGCAGTTATGAAGAATGGCAAAAAAAACTGAAGTCAATAATGTTCTTACCTCATGAAGTAACTTCACTTTAACCTCGGCTGTTGGTGAGGTCTGGAGGTAGGCAGTTATAGAATTCAAAATCAGCTGCAGCAAAATGCCAGTGGATGAACTTGTCAGAACCAAGAATGCTCCAAAAGGAAGCACTTATGACATTCTGAATCACCAGTGCCTCCATTTGAAGTGATCTTGATGTGGTATTCTGTTAATCCTTCATCTGCTGCCTGTAGACTTTGTCATGTTCAACTGTCACAGTTTGTCGCACTTACTGAATCCAACAGGACAGTCAGTGCCCAAATTGTGCCAATAACACAGACGTGCAGAAGTCAATAATTTAGTTGGAGGTTCTCTGCAGTTATGAAGAATGGAAAAAAAACTGAAGTCAATAATGTTCTTACCTCATGAAGTAACTTCACTTTAACTCCGGGTGTTGGTGAGTTTGGGAGGTAGGCAGTTGTAGAATTCAAAATCAGATGCTCCAAAATGCCAGTGGATGAACTTGTCACAACCAAGAATACTCCAAAAGGAAGCACTTATGACATTCTGAATCACCAGTGCCTCCATTTGAAGTAATCTTGATGTGGTATTCAGTTAATCCTTCATCTGCTGGTTGTAGACTTTGTCATGTTCAACTGTCACAGTTTGTCGCACTTACTGAATCCAACAGTGCAGTCAGTGCCCAAATTGTGCCAATAACACAGACGTGCGGAATACAAACTTCTGGTCTTGACTTTTCTTGTAGAACGTACCTTGCTGTCTCTGTCTGTCCCAGTCACAGTGGAAGTGGAAGTGGCATTTCTTCCACAGCGTTGCCCATGTTTTATACTGAACTACAAAACTCTGCCTTCTTTTCACACAAGGGAAAGAAACATTAGCATGATCTGTGCTTGCTGACCAGACAGGGATCTAATCAACACATGCATACCATTGTGAGCTGATGAGTGGTCAATCCAACGACTTCTTGATGAGATCAATTGTCATGTAGTTGCTTGAGTTTCAGCAGAGTTATCTTCATTTGTAATTCAATTCAATTGTATTTCTATAGCGCCAGATCATAACAGAAAGTTATCTCAACACACTTTACAGGTGTAGCAGGCAAAGACCTTCAGGGAAAGACAGAACCAAACTTGACCCACAAGAGCAAGCACTTTCGCGACAGAGGCAAGGAAAAGCTTCCTTTTATTAAGCAGAAACTTTGGACAGAACCGATGAGCCTTAGTTTCTGTCTTGACTGGCTGGGATGAGGAGAGCGAGAGAGAGAGAGAGAGCAGACAAAACATAATAACATCTAGGCTGCTGAACAAGATACTGACTAAAGAGCTGCTATATAAAACTATAAATGCTAATGCTAGCGATACGGGCATCAGTATTGAGGGCCACAGGTCCAGATTCTGCAGCACCACGGACAGAAGGACCTGCAGACTGAGAGACAAGTTATTTATTGTCATTTTGCACCAGTGGTGTAATTTATTTTAGATTAATTGTTAGTTTGCACTGGCGGTGTAATAACATTTTATTTTTGTTTTTCTAATGTTACGTTGCATCAATTGCGTAATTTAATATTGGTTTTATTTTTATTTGTATTGTTATTTGTGGATGATTTATGTACGAAGGACTTTCAACGGAAACAAGCCCGCAAGGGCTTTTTTGAAATGCTCCTCTTAGACAGGATGTTTGACTTTATTTGTACTGTAATACATGCGACTGTGTGACTGTACTTGTACTCTAACATTCTATCTAATAAATATATTCATCATCATCACAGAAAGAGGGACAAACAGAGGAAGAGAGAGCACAAGACTACGGGGAAGAGAGAGAGATTACTTCCATATATTTATAACATGAATAACCAGATAGAGAGGGAGGAGCTCCGTGTGTCATATTAGGTTATGCCACCAGTGCTGGCCTATGATAGCATATTGATTATTGTATTGATAAACTATAATATTTCTTAAAAAGTCTTTAGTCTACTCTTAAACATTGAGGTGGTGTCTGCCTTACGAACCGAATCAATGAGCTGATTCCACAATAAAGGAGTTTGATATCTGAAAGCTCCGCCCCCCAGTCTGTTTATTCCTCAAAACACTGAAGACATCCAGTGACATTATCTTGCTAACAGACAGACAGACACCGGAAAAAAGCATAACCCCCTTGGCACGTCACTTGGTTCTGTGTTGTAGGACTACCCTCAAATTCATTTGATTCCAACCTAGACACATCTGGACTTCACACCAACTACTGGGCGATGTCTGTCAGTAAGTCAACCGATGCAGAAGAGGTAGTCCATGCCTGTCCGGTTCCCCCAAGAGCTCTATTTAACATCCTCAGCTGATCCAGAACGCAGCAGCTCGGGTTCTGGCGGGAACCAGACTGAGGGAAGACATTTCCCCTGCTGGCGTCTCTGCAGTGGCTTCCTGTTAGAGCATGAAGGTGTCACATCCAGCTGGAATGGGCTCCGGCAATACCCGGCAAGGCTGAAAAGCAGAAGAAGACGGATGGATGGATGGATGGATCTCCTTAGAACTCACAAGTTGGACCTTTAAAGATATATTAGCCATTGGGAATGACTTTAATACTCAGCACTTTGCAGTATTGCATGCTATCTGAGACAATAGATACAATCCCAATCCAAAGGTAGCCGTGCCTCTTCTAATATAATCACTTAAATGTTTTTGGCTCAGTGTCGACTTGGTAATGTGAGAAGAATGAGTGTTATCTTTTCGCACACTGTTCAGGCGCTCCGTGTGTCAGGCTTTCAGCTGCACGAAGGAAACGCTGCTGAGGCCCTTTTTGATCCGGCAGCCAGCTGGGAGATGCCGGCGTAGGACTGTTGAAGCTGATTAACTTTGTACTGGCAAATGAAACAGCAAATATAAGATGAAGACATGTTACCAAACAGATAAAAAAGAAAAAAAAACTTTATTTCATCTGTACAGCTCCAAGGTTGACAGCCTTTTTTTTTTCTTCAATCAAAGGTATATGGAGCCAGGATTACTTTATCTCTGAAAAGAAATAATATGCTTCTGGCTGCCTGTGTTGAACAGAAAATGATAAAGAACACGATTCAATAGGCCACTGTTTGTTTGTTTTTTATGTGTCCTTGTAAAGAGTCTATTAATTTGTCTTCAGAGACAAATTACAATACTGACAAAGTGAGCGTGTCTGCCGATCCGACTGATCGCATTGAGACAAAAAGGCAGCCAGAAGACATAAAGTTTCTCTGTAATAGTCAAATAAGCGTCAGATAACATCACATATCAACATTATGGTAAGATGGATCTATCACACGGTGCTTTATTTTATTTCTATAGCGCCAGATCACAACAGAAAGTTATCTCAAGGACCTTTACAGGATTAGCAGGGAAAGACAGAACCCAACTTGACCCACAAGAGCAAGAACTTTAGCAACGTAGGCAAGGAAAAACTTCCCTTTAACAGGCAGAAACCTTGGACAGCATCTAAGCCTGAGAGTGGACGGCCATCTGTCTGGACCGGCTGGGTTGAGAAGGAAGGAAGGAAAGCTATAAATTGTCCTTGGTAAGATCACCATGAATGATATTTATAATGTGTCACCGAGGAAATGAAGGCTGAAAATAATCTGAAGGTGGAGCTGGGATAATCTGATTTGATCCCCGGACAGAGTGAAAGAAACTAATAACAGGAGCAGATAAAGAGGACCTGACAAACATTATATCTATGATATATACTGCCCCCCCTCCACACACACACACTTGAGACTCTGTCATCATCGTTTGCTTCATCTCATTCCAACCGACAGGCAGAAGTTGGCGTTTCAGCTGCCATGGAGACGGAGATTTCAGTTTGTAGTGACAGAAAATATTATGTCAAACCTCTTCCAGGTAATTACTGCGAATCACCTAGAAAAAAAAAGACAATTTGTTATGGGATTTTGCGAGTGTGTAAACTAAGGGATTAATTC
Organism: Brachionichthys hirsutus; assembly: GCF_040956055.1. NCBI lineage: Eukaryota > Metazoa > Chordata > Actinopteri > Lophiiformes > Brachionichthyidae > Brachionichthys > Brachionichthys hirsutus. The sequence goes on along the minus strand of NW_027180924.1, from coordinate 5,889 downwards.
CTCCTACCATGATCCAATAAACCTGGAAAGCATGCATCGCTCTATTAGCTCATTCGCCGAGTATTATGGTCATACGACTGCCTTAAAATAAAATTCCGAACGCTGAAATTATCATCTGAAATTCCCGTCTTGAATAAACGTGTCATTTGACTTCAGCGTGAGGTTTCGAGACACAATTTCATTGGACGCCGACAGGAGGCAGGAGTTGATGCGCTGCAAAATTTCACGACAGCTCCTAATAATGATGTCACATCCAACGCCTTCCCTCCCCGGAGCCGAGCAGGCTCTTTTATTTAAAAAGAAAATGTCATACAGATAAATGAATTTTAAAAAAAGAACATATTTGAAGTGGCAGTGAGAATCTCCGATTTTAACCCTTTATTGCCAAAAGTATCATATTTGGCCTTTCAGGATTTTGAGACTTCTATTTCAGCAGTCTGAAAAAGCATCAGCATCAGATGGGCGGAGCTTTTCGCCCAGTGCTTCTCTTGAGCTGCTCGCAACCTAAAACTTTGCTGTAATGCGATTGGGCAATAAGGTCTCGGGCAAAACCACATAATCTGATGTGGGCCACTTTAACCAAAGGCCTATTTCTTATTGCGTTTCGAATGATGCGCTCATCAAATAAAAGGCACTTTTAGGTGTGCGCTGATGCCAAAGCGAGTTCGCAGGAAGCGCGTAATGTAATCGGCCAGCGGTTACAGCGTTAAGAGGCGCCGGTCGGATCCGGCGTCGTTTGAATTCACTCCTCCAGCGGGTCTTTATCGGATCATCTCCAGTTCACGATGCAAGCAGGTCAGTGGAAAGAGCTGGATTCCACATGGATGGGAATGCAGCAGGAACGTCCATCAAAAATATCCCGAATGAAACTCTTACAGACGCCATAAATCCTTTGTAATGAATGGGAACCTCCTCGATCAGAATAGAATAGAAAGCCTTTATTGTCATTGCATAGGCTACACAATGAGATTAGGAACTGGAGAGCATGGAGCTGCTGCACGCACGGGCGCCGCCATCTTGCCATGTGATATCAGGATGCTGCAACAGATTTAAATGGTGGAAACACAAGAGAAGTAAATTGTCTAAAACTGTTGGTGTGCTCAATAAAACGAAATTTGTACTGAATGCAAATTGTCATATGTAGACTTTTATTTGCACGTGATGCGACCTGGAAGATGCACGGAGCGGGGGGGTGGGGGGGGGGGGGTGGGGGGGTTGCACTAGTTCAGACACGGAAAAAGTGCAGCACGGCTCGCTCGGCTGAAACAGCGAGCTGCATCTGCAATCGGGCGCCTGGAGGCCGGAGTCGTTGTCGTAATGATGCAGCAAACCCAAATGAAAAATGAAAAGTCCCCCCCCCCCGTCAAACCTTCCTCTTCCTTACCGAGGCCAACCCGGACGCTGAAACCCCATGCATCAGCCTGTTCCAGAGGTGTGTGTGTCTGTGTGTGTCTGTGTGTGTCTGTGTGTGTCTGTGTGTGTCGTTCTTCCTGGTAGAAACGATGCATTCCCCCCGGATACACCCCCCCCCCAGGACGGGACAAACAAACATCCTCACACGATACATTAGCTATTCATTCAGATTTGCGCGGCTGTGTCGGACGCTGCCAAGGCTAACGCTCTGTGTTATGCTAATCAATCCCTGCAGCGACTGGATAAGACCAGCCCCCCCCCCCCTTGAGCAGGAGCCAACAGTAATATGAATTATGTTTTTGCAATATAATACAAGATCAATTAGTAATCCGGCATGGTGGGTACATGCGAAGCCCCCCCCCCTTTGAAAGTGTTTCAAAGCTAACAGGATTGCACATCGCATTAGCTTGTTGAGGCTGTCAAGGAATGCATTTCCCTGCGAAGGAACTAAAAGCCCCCCCGTCACGCGACGCAGGGGTCGAGGACCTCATTTGGTGAATATGGTGTCTCTTATCCCTAGCAAAGAGCCCCCCCCCCCACACGCACACACACACACACACACACTCCCTGCTGTGGTGCTTAACATAAAGGAAACACTCTTCCTCCTCTTGAGTGTCAGGAATGTTTAATTATTACAGGATTTCCGAGGCCTCGGATCAGACTGTGTCTCGCTGGGAGGATTGGGAGTCGCATCTGAAGGCGTTGCAGATTCTCCGAAGGGGGGGGGGGGGGGGGGTTCTAATGGGAGTCCTGCTTCCCTGTCCTGTTAATCCCACTCATGTGTCAAACGTCGGATCCTCCTGATATCATTTCCACTTTTGCAGAACTTCTCGCCAGAGAACCAGGGTATTTCTCTTAAAACACGTTGGAACAGACACTTCACTGCTGATCTTTTCCCTTTTGCATGTCATTACAGGCCCCCGGGGGGGGGGGAGGGGGGGGGGTGCGCAATTACATTTCACACCGATTTAAATTCACATCTCCTGTTCTACAAGTGGATTACATTAGGGGGATGCCGAAGGAATGCTGACTCAGCAGCACGTAAAAGGTGGACGAGGCACGTCCTCCTCTCGAGCTCACCTGCTAAACGTCGCGTCGCGTCCAATCGGAGGAACGCGGCTTGTTAGCCGCCCAGATTTCTGTCATCTCAGATTTGCGTCAACGTGCGAGCGGCTACGTAGCGGCGCTAAGCGCCAAGCCGTGCGGCTGCCGGGCTGAAAGCTGGCGAGCAATGATTTGACACAATCTAGAATGTTTTTCTCTCCTTTTCATGTCTTGGGAAACATCTCCGCTTCCAAAAAATAAAATAGTTCATGTAGATTTTTGCTCGATAAAAGCGACGCCGGAGTAGAACCACGGGTGAGATTTTAAATGCCATCTCGGCGCCTCTTAGAATTTCCCCCAAAAAACAAAAATCAAACCTTTTAATTATGTAAATGACCAAATTTTACTGCAAATTTTACTGCACTCTTGTTTTACTGGATCTTACAGTGTATATATATAAATATATATTTAAACTTTATACAGTACTTATTCATCTAGAGTCTAAAGTCATTGCAAATTAAATTCTACAGTTTGTATTAATCGGGGCACGCACAATAATCGCTGGAAATCAGCGATTTTTTTAACAAAAAAAATTGTGTTCAACTTTAATATCACATCCTGCAGGAAAAAAAATCATTTCACGAGCGTATAAAAAAAAGACAGGATTTATTGCGTATGTCTATGTCTGCTTACTTGCTGTGTTGATTGTATGGGAGCGCTTACATTATGTTCACACAGCAGAAATCCTGTGTGTGTGTGGGGGGGGGGGGGGGTCTCATGGGATACCCTGAATCCATTTCCATGCTTCTCATGAATTCATATGAAAAAGGCATAAATTAAGTGCAAAGGAAGAGAGAGTGGGAAAAGAAAAAGGGAACGAGCCTCTTTAATGATCTGATCCTCGGAAGACTCCAGACAGAGCTGAGTTGTGAAACCGCGCATGCTAACACGCTCAGGTGAGCGTGTGATCGAGCGCTAACCGCTCAGTGAAATGCCCTCAGAAAGGGGGGGGGGGGGGGGGGATGCAGCCTGGGTGCGTTTGAAGCGAAGGAAGTGCAATTGTTGCATCAGCACTGCCTCACGTTCCAGATTATGAAGCGCCTCAGGCAGTCGGGGGGGGGGGGGGGGGGGTTGTTCCCAGCATAGTGATTATTGTGGATTCAGGGCTCGTACTTCTTTTATTGAGCCAATTGTTTCTGTTGTCATCCCCAGCATGCTTGTCGTAAAGATGAGTTTAGGGTGACGTGGGAAAGGGGCATGGAGAATAAAAGACATAATCTGAGTGTAGAAAGGAAAAAAAACAGGAATTACACTCACTGATTGGTTCAATCTGATGTTGCTGCCTTTATTTGTTAGCCACCCAGTGGTGTCAGCAACAAAGAATGGAAAGTGGTGAGGACAGCCACTATGGACGGCTTAGAGACAGTGGCTCTGATAAAAGGCAGGAGGCGGAGCTAGAAGTGGAGGAGATGAAGATGCTGAGGTTCTCCCTGGGAGTGACCAGGTTGGATATGATTAGAAATGAGACAATAAGGGGGACAGTGAAGGTTAGGTATTTCCCAGCATAGGACAGACTTTGATGGTTTGGACATGTCCAGAGGCGAGACAGGGACTATAATTTAACCCCCCCCCCCCCCCCCCAACAGACTGATCGGTGAGGGCTTTATTTGTTGAGCTCATTGATCAAGGGTGTCGTTCAAGACCACAGCAAGCAAAGACTCTCAATCACACCTCCAGGAGCTCCACAGGGCTGTGTGCTAAGCCCCCATACTTTTCACACTCTTCACAAATGCATTCACACCTCCCCGCGCCGCCATTCCATTTACAAACACTCCCAGTCAGGCTGATGTCAGACAATGAGGAGACGTGAGGCAAATCAAAGATGAAAGTTGAGTCGAGTTTTATTCATCGAACAGGAATGCCCTGTCTCATTGCAAAATGTCCAAGCTTGTTTTATTCAGCTTGTCCGTCGACGCTAACTTCAAAAAAGAGACATTTTACTTCATACAAGAGGGACTGTCACACAATGAGGGGACTGGGGTCTTAGTTATTAACTCTTTGAGTGCCAACCATGGTCAGCTCAGCTATATGCCCAAGTTTTCGCTAATTTTGACCGATTCTCCAAGCCCCACCGAATATTCTTGACTACGCAAACGCTGAACCTACCAAAGGAAAGATCAAAGTCTCTTCTTTCATCAGGAAAAGCATACGTGTGTTCCGACCACATCTCGTTTGGGAGTTATTGGCCTTTTGAAGAGAGGCACATTTCAAATGTCAGGGTTGGCTTTGAATGTTTGGATTATTAAAAAGAAAAGAAAACGTCTGTAGAAGTCAATGAGTTAAAGTTATAACCTACTATAACCTGTTTTTGACTCTCTTTCTCTCTTTTGTGGGTCAAGTTGGGTTCTGTCTTTCCCTGCAGGTCTTTCCCTGCTAATCCCGTAAAGTGCCTTGAGATAACTTCCTGTTGTGATCTGGCGCTATAGAAGTAAAATTGAATTAAATTGAATTAAAAAACAGAAGTCAGTCCAGACTGTTTTTTTTTCTAGGATCCAAACATTACTTTACTGTTGAGAAGAAGATGAACAGAAAAATGAAAAAATTACAGCGCCGCGTTCTGTTATTCATTAAGTGTAGTATAACATTTAACTTGATTCCGGTCCCGTGTAGCTTCTTCTGTGGTGGAATGCACGACGCCAATGCCCCGCCGAGCTAATATGTGCAATTAATAACCCCGGATTGTTGTGTGATCCTTTTCAGCAGGCGCCATTATCTCTCCTGGAGGGTGTTCAAAAGGGAAGGGGAGGCAGAGCGGCTGGAGCTCCTGAGCCCTGACCCAATGACGCGAGCGCGGCGGCGGCGGCGGAACCCCACTGTGAAGCAATCACACAGGTGTTACGGACACCTGCGTGGTTGCGTTTGTGATGCGCTTCCGTGCCGGCGCGATAGAGTGACATCTAACGCTTGTTCACTTATTCCTGTTTAAACACAGTCCCGAGTTGATTTTGCATTTCAAAAGCCTCGCCGAGCGCGCGTGGCAGCGCTTTAGACGACGGCCAAACATCCTTCATGTTTGCAGCGTAAACAAATGCAGACTTTTAACAATGAGATTTCCCCCGTGTAAATGAGAAGCGAGGAAAATGACAAACTGGATTGCACGCAGAAGTCGCTGCATAAATAGCTGCTTATCAGGAGGAGGCGATGAGACGCAGGACGTGGCGGACCTGCCAATGAGCTTGCTGTCTTTTTTTTTATGGTCATCGTGGTGTGGCAAGCCGGCCTCTTTCGCGCGTCTTCCTGCTTCCATCAGCCACGATGAATCCGACATGAAAGGCTTTCCGCTCACCGCGCTGGCAGGATGATCACAAGTTGTGTGAACGTCCCCTTGAGATGGAGGAAGATCACAAACAGTTGGGAAGTGGGTTGCTTGGC
>NW_027180923.1:0-25000 GCF_040956055.1 Brachionichthys hirsutus | reverse complement strand
TAGTTTAAGAGAGGACCGCACTGTTTGTCTTCTGAGGCGCTGTCAAGGAGGAAGAAGAGCAGGAGTCAAAAATATATTTACAACAAGCAACAATTGGGAGTAAACTAAAGGCCTGCTGCGCCCTATGAAAGGTTATTAACGGCAGCATAGCTTTCTATTGCGTGTTCCTTTGCGTTGTGTTACCGTGCACATACACAGCACGTATTGCATTGCTATATGGTATGTTTGGGGGCCCGCACAACAAAGTTACACAAGCTTTCCTGACACCTGTCAAGCTGTGTTGATGCATGCACCTCCACCTTCATCTTACTCTCGTTTCTCTCTCCTTCCGCTTCCTCTCTTCTATCATTGTTGTGTCTGCATCACTTCTCCTTTGCCTACCATGGCTCCATGTCAGAGGAAGCAACTCACATCCTCACAGAGATGACCACGCACCGAGAGGGGCGCAGCAAGGGGGATAGAGCCAGGATCATCAGCAAGGCAAAGGGATAAGAAAGAGGGAGAGAAAGCGAGAGAGACTTGCATGAGAAGATGGATTGTGGATTGTTTCTTTAGGCAGTTTTTTTTCTTCAAATGATCAGAATCGAATAATTAAAAAGAGATGTTGAACTTGACCTGATAAATGATAATATTATTGTTCATTCGTCGTTTGCAGCTTTTCCCGCTTTGCGGGTCACAGGAGTTGCTGGAGCCTATCCCAGCGTGCGATGGGCGAGAGATGGGGTAACACCTCAGACGTGACACCAGCGCACCGCGGGGCCACACAGAGATGGACAGCCACTCACGCACACACAACGGACAACTTGGGGTAACCAATATACCTAACTTGTATGTTGTTTTGGAGGAAACCAGAGGAAACTAGAGCAAACCCACGCGGACACAGTGAGAACATACAAACTACACACAGATAGGATTCGAACCCGGTACCTTCTTGCTGTGATGCGACAGCACTAACCACTCCGCCACCGTGCCGCCTTAATATTGTTATTATTATATGATAAATAATGTCTTTTCATTTTTGAACGTAGGTTAAATGATAACAATAAAAAAACAGCCCGGCTGAATAACTAAACCAGAAAACCATACTGTGTATATACTATAGTGTATTGTTTTTGCATAAGTGGGATTTTTGAAAGAAAATTAAAAAAATTGCTGAAGGTTGATTTGGGAATATCCATATGAGCATTCTGGTCTGTCTGATCACACATTCAACCACGCAAGGTGCCATCTGCCACCGAGAGCACTTTGGAGTTCAGTTCCCTGCTTAAGGACTCTTTGGCATGTAGAGATCGAATAATATTCTGATGAGAAGTTGACTATTCTACCTCCTGAACCACAGCAGCCCCCCCGAGGGAAGATAGATGTTCAGTATGAAAGTAGGGTTAAAAATGGAAATGTTGCTTTGCATCAACTCAGTCTTGTAAGTAGGAAAACTTAAACTCAGGTTGCCAGGCCAACAGAGGGGACTACAGGACGTCACTAATGGTGCGGGAACGTTTCTAAATTAAGTGAGTGAAACATGTTATCTGAAAAATGTCAGAAGCAAAAGGATGGGTACTTTTAACCGAGGCCCTGTAATGGGTTCTGTTTCCAAGCGGGGCTTTTTTTTTATATTTCAAAATAATGTCTACATTTCTTCCTATCGCTCTGAATTCAACCCACCAACCAGCCAATCAGGGGATTGAGGTCAAACCTGAGAGAGAAAAACCGAGGCCGGGGGGGGGAAGGAACTGGCAGGCTCTGGCAGCTACTTAAATGTTAAACAGACCGTATTGTTCTTTAGATGTAGTTTTTCTCATCACTCATCCATCCCCACAGTCATGATGCAGTGGCAGAGGCTACATGCGAGAAGCACCTGCTCATCGGGGGGGATGTTCTGATTCAAGGAGCCAACAAGTGGGGGGGGGGGGGGGGTGGGCTGAACCATAGATGTTCTGATTAGTGGATGACTACTCGCTGCCTTCTCAGCATTGCCATGCAAAAGCTTTGATTCTCATGAAAACGACAAAGATTGAGCTAAAAACAAGTCACTTCACCCCTTTTGGCTGAAGCTGAGCTCCACTTTACTATTTGCAGCGCTGCAATCCATATATGTCCCCCCCCACAACCCGACCCAGTTTAACATCCTTTATTCTCCCTTTTCATTCTGTTTGCTTGTTCTTATCGCCCAGCCCTTTCATCACTCTCCTTATTCTCCTTCGCTCACTTCAGAGTAATTTCTTTTTAGCGGTACCTGAAAATGCCTGTAATTTTCACATCCTATTTTGACAAAGGCTACCCTCCTCCTCCTCCCAATCTTCCTCCTTGCATATCTTTATTTCCTTCTTCATTTGAACTATATTTCTTTGGATTCTTAGGGGAATTTAAATGCCCACCTCCTTTGCTCCTCAGTTCTATCCTCCCTTTCCCTCTGGCTTAATACGCAACCATAATGTTGGCAAACAACGGCTTCAGAGGAGCCAGAACAGACGCTGTTGCGTTTCTCTTCTCCACCTTTGTTGTGTTTTCACGCTCTTACTTGCCCTTCTTCGCCTCCCTCACACGTCTGCGTGGCTTCGTCTCACCCTCCTTCAGTCTCTCTGGATGCGCGGAATGGAGACACTCGACTCAGACGAAGGTCACATTGACCTGAATGGGAAAGGAGAAGGAGACAGGGGTGAGAAGTGAAGGCGACGATGACGGCTGCGTGTTTAAGTTGCACGTACACACACACACACACTCAGATCCACGTGGGATTAGCGATGCTGCGTTTATAAATTAGATCAACTGTGCCACCTTTTTTCGTAATACAGACATAATTATAAAAACACGACAGGGCTCGTCACACCACAACATCGCCAACATGCCAACTAGTCAGAGACTTGCTATTATCTTTGGGAGTTGTACGGTTTTAATTTTCACGAATGCCTTTCCTCCATTTTTCCGTGCATGTAAGGACAAAGCGGGAATTTTTCTAACACACCAATGCAATGCAAATCGCAATTTAAAACTTCACTGCAAATCCTGAATCCGTTCATAAGAGTTTGTCACATCCAAGCCCACCTGAAAATCGATCCTCGCTGTGTTGCAGAAACAGCAGGCTTATTGAATAGTTGCTGATTAAGCGTTGTGAAACGGCGCCTTCATCATGGAGGACGGCTTGTTGTTAGCCAATGGTAAATTCATGCAGCAAAGTATATTCAAAGGAACATGAGGGGAATTTTATTTTATTTTTTTCATGTATTTATTTGATTTCTGCATTTTTAATTGCTGTTCGGATGATGTCGTAAGACACACAGTACATCCTAGAGACCACACCTGAACCCTCATCCAATGGTTCAAGTGTGAAGAAGGTAAGACAGTGGCAGGTTCTGCATGCAATGTGTGGGCCATGTGTGCTACATAGAGTGAGCATACAAAGCTAACACTGAGCCTCCCCATCATAGGTCATCAATAAACTAGACTTTGGAAGCGGAGCTACTCTCCATGAGGATTTCGTTCTCCGTATCGGCTGGAGCGGCTGCGATGCTCATCAGAATTTATTGGCTGAGCACAAAACCCCCTTCAAAAAAGAAAAAAAGAAGGGGGGGGGGAGCTCAGAAATCTTTGAAAACGTCTTGCCACATTTCTGTGACTTGGTTAGTGCTGAGTTTGAGTTTTGTGTATTCATGTTAAAAAAAGACTGGCCTGTGAGATGCTATAAAAAAACCAAAGAAACGCAGCCTGTTTATCCAAATAAGTTACAATAAAAAATCCCTCATTGCTTTCACTTGGACGTGGCGATATGACTTGCGTCTCTACCGTGATCACGCCTCTTTTTGAGGTCACGGGAAAATCTGAAAAAACAAAAAAATGGTTACCGGGATACAAATATCTGAAACTCTATCCTCGGAAATTGAGTTAGTTTAATTAAATGTGCTGGAAAGTAAATTTAGACTGAATGACGAACCTTGAGGATGTGTCCACCACACCAGGTTAGAACGAGTGTGTGTGTGGATTTGTGTTAACGACTTCTGGTAGAGTATTTAACGCCTTAGAGAGTCGCCACCTGGGACTGGTGCAACTCCAAATGAAATATGTCTGCTACCGAGGCCGCTGGTAGAGTTACCTAGGACCGGATGACCTCGAATGCACGTACACACACACGGACACACGGACACACACACACACACACACACGACTGGGTGACAGCGCAGCAGCATGCTGGCCATCTCTGGTGGATTTTTCCTAAATGAGTAAGCCATACAGACCTCAGCTTTCCATCTGTTTCATCCAGGAGAATGCAGCAGCCAATACTTTGCAAGGCTCTGCACACACACACACACACGTTAACAACACACTCCCAGCACACACACAACCAAAGAGGGGCGAAGAAGAGGGGGAGAAGAGTTTTGGATAAAGAAAGAGGATTTCAAGAACACCTGCGCGCACGCACACACACACACGCACACGCACACACACACACACACACCCCTCCGGGTGCTGGCTGGGTGTGTGTGAGTGCAAAGCAGACAGATGCTTGTGATTCGGCGCTGACTGACGTTTCAAGCCTGTCGTTTCTGAGCTAATCACCGCCATGCTTATTGCAAATGCACGAGTCTGCCTGTGTGCATGTGGCTGGGTGCATGTTTACACCCCGGTGTGAGCACAGAAGAGTGACTATGTCAATGGGAATTTTAATTCTGGTGTCATGCGTTGCCTTCCCTATCCGGCCTCATTGTGACGGCCAAGGCCTTCAATGCCTGGTAATTTGACATTGTGTGACCTGACAGCGACCCGACGAGCAGGAAGACCTGGGTGACGATGTCCCCGTCATTTCCTCAAATACAATGACCTGACAGCGACCCGACGAGCAGGAAGACCTGGGTGACAATGTCCCCGTCATTTCCTCAAATACAATGACCTGACAGCGACCCGACGAGCAGGAAGACCTGGGTGACGATGTCCCCGTCATTTCCTCCAATACAATGACCTGACAGCGACCCGACGAGCAGGAAGACCTGGGTGACAATGTCCCCGTCATTTCCTCCAATCTGTCTCAACAAGAGCACAGCTTCGTGTTCTTTGATCGCTGCGCAAGACAATGCAATTGGAAGCTAATCACATGCAAGGCCAGAGCGTTGAGCATGTGCCAAAATGTGTGGGCGTGTCTAGGAGTGCACAAATGTGTGTGTGTATGTGTGTGTGTGTGGCAGGTCTAATCAGAGGCAGGATTGGAAGAGGCATGAGGCAATAAAGACCGACAAAATGACTGCCAGTCACTATTAGAGCCGAGCACTCTCATGGCGGATGACACGCACATTTACACACCCTCCATCTTGGTGGACATCTGGCCAAGGTCAGAGCTTTTATCTGGTGTCCAAACCCCTCATGAATCCGCCCACGCTGCCGACATCGCCGCCGATCGCCGCCCCTCGGAGTTTGGGAGAAAAGAATGAGCTGCGAAGCTTAACTTTGCCGTCTTTGTCCTCCTGAGTGATTTAGTAATGACCTCTGACCCCTTTAAGTGCAGCCCATTACTCGTGGGCTGTGATTTACAAGCTAAAATTAGAAGATGGACGCCATTCGCCGAGACCATTATCAGCACAGAGGCTGGACAAAGTCAATCTCACGAGGGTCGTCAATTCATTTTCAACTGAGGCCTCGATTACCCAGTGTGCCATAGAAATGACTGATGGACAGTGGACGCGTTGCCATTTGTCCTCTCCATGCTTCGGCCTGCGTGCGGAATACTGTCCAGTGTGTATTTCTATACTGCGTATATGGTTTGAGACATATGTAGCAAGGACATTTTTAACACAGAGATCTTTCTAAACACTCATTTTTAAACTTGAGTGGCGCTGGCTGGACATGAAAAAATATACATATTTTTTTTAATCTGATATTTGATCCAAAGAAGTGACCTCAAAGAATCTCTGAAGTCCTGCCCTGAATGTCAGTGGTGTGAGCTTAACAACCTGAGAAGAGCTCAGCGTTTCACTGATACAGCTTTAGGAAGAGCAGCATATTAATCATCTATAAAGCATTACCAAACAAATTTATAACCGATGAGTTAAAGCTCACGATCGCTCATAAAGGCTGCCTAATTTAAGAGTGACATCTGTAATTTAATAATTTATCATGACTAGAAATAAGAATGATGAAATTAAACTTTATTAAATTTTCCCAAACTCCCTGAGGAACTTTTTACTCAGGAAAACAGAGTGATCTTCACACCTTTGCTCTTTCCTGCTGTTTGTGATAAATAGGGAACGCTTGCATCCACTCCTGAGGCGGATTCCACAATCAGTGCCGGAGAGCATTGGCTGCTTGCCCCCCCCAGGACTTGGGAACCGCTACCAAAGCCTCCAGCGCTGCAGGCCATCTGAATGCTCAACCATCTTTACCTCCGCCAACCAGAGCTGGACTGTTGTCCACAGTTCTACATGGTGCCCGGAGGTATCTGAGGACATTTTGGCTTCAGTGGGAAAATCACACTTTGTTAACCCCCCCGGCTGGGAATCTCATATTTGGGTTGCAAGTTAGCCGACAAAACAATGGAATGCAGAAAAATATCCCCGAGCCCACTCTCGGAAACATCTTTGGCTATGTGACCGAGTGTGTCTGACGTCCTTCCCTCTGTCTGCGCCGTGACACAAAACACTCTGCATTTGTTGCTCTTGACACAGAGGGATTGTTTTTCTGATGTTTTCAGTGAAGTGGGACCTTTCCACTTTCATCCTCTGATTTCCTCCGCGCTGTGGATATTATAGAACAGACATCGGTCGGGCCGAACAGTGACTATTATCCTCACTGCGCCCGGCACAGGAGTCCATGAAGAAACACTGAACAGCATCTGTTGTGTGAATTAAACAAAGAAAAGAGCCTCACATTTGTCTCATATCCTCCGCAACTTGCAGACATACGTCAACAGAACTCATCATCTCTTCTTTCATCAGGCAGCAGTTCTTTATAGAAAAACAAAAAATCAATAATACTTATCTATTGATGGGTAAAAAAAAAAGAAAACGTGTGAAGATGTTGATCTTTTTTAAAGTCTCATATTGTACATATTAAACGTTTATTTCACACGACTGGCTGCAACATCTACGAGCCCTGATGAAGGCCAGATAGCTTCACGTGCGATGAAAGAATTTTGGTGCGTTGACATTTTGATGGACTTGCCGGTGGGTGGATAAACAAAGACCGTCTCCGATCCATTTATTTCGTGGTCTTTCCTTTCGCTTCCCTCTCTTGTTTATGCCATATGTGCAGAATACTTCGGTTCATCATCATCATCAATATACATTTGATTCTTTCCTGATCGTTTCACATACATTTATGCTGCAGCTGCCTGTCATAACACACAGGATTGGATGCCAACAAGATAGACAAAGCATTCCTTAACAATATTCTGTAAATTGTGTGTGTGTGTTTTTTTTTTTTACTTATAATTTCCTAGCATTTAACTCAGAAAGAAAGCTGAGACTACCTATTCTGTATTTCCTACCATTTTATAGACTGGGGTCTACGACAGTACGATTCTCCTCCTTCTCCCCCGGCTCATCCGGAAGCAGGGGTATCATGTTTAATAGCGTTCCTCTCCCTGGTGCTGCTCTCTGGCCGGCACGATGGAGCCGGACGAGGGTCAGCTGCAGCTGAACGAGCAAACAGAACTGTTCATGGATGCGGGACTGGACAGGGAGAATGACCTCACGTAAAGTGCCTACACTACTGTGTATGTGTGTGTATGTGTGTGTTCGTGTGCACCACAGGCACATTTCCGCTGGGTGTTATATGTTTGTCAAGCTTAATTTGTGCATACTTGCACCTGCCCCTGCATGTACATGTGTGTGTGTGTGTGTGAGCGTGACAGGAGCAGCAGGAGGGCCATGCATCATCTCATTACGTGGCTCTTGTGCAGCAGGAGGACCGTCTCCCTAAAGGCCTCACTGCTCATCACTGAGAGGCTCACGGTGCAAACTAAGGATCCCTCCCCCTCCACGGTAACGACCGGACCCCTGGGGGCCCATCACTTGGCTGGCTGTCCACTCAGACTCCAGCTCCAACCCTAGGGGGGGGGGGGGGGGGGGGGGGTGCTGGGTCACAGCGGGGAGCTTGACTGCTAAACAAATTACATCACTTCCCACTCGGTCCTCACCTCACTCCCGTTCATGAGCCTTGTCTCACTTTGTTAATCCTAACTGCGTCTTTAAAGGTTCGCCTCACCCCAATTACAAACGCGTACACGTGCGTTCCCTCATGATCTATGTAGTACAACATCAGGACATGAAGAGAAATGTTCCGCTCAAACTATCCTGCTCCAAGAGGCCGACACGCACACGCTACAAAACAGCAACATCTAATAGAGATTGAAAGAACTGAACAACACAATAGAAAACGACTTACCTGAGCTACCAGATCAAGGAGGTGATGCCAAATACGTGTGAATGCAAACACAGATCAAAACATCGTGAAGGCCAAAACAAATGGAAACATTTTCCTTTAACTTTTAACCACCTCATCTTTTGCAAGGAAAGAATATCCTCAATTTAAAGTCAATTTGTCATCTTTCTATTGTTGTGAGGAAATCTGTCGGCCCCGACACACACACACACACACACACAGCGGGTGACTGACATCGGCACAGACGCAGGCAGTGGACTCAACCTGCTCTTGTCCAACGTAATGAAGCACATAATCACATCCACGGACGGCGAGACACAAAGGAGTTATATCAAGACGGATTATCCCTGTTCCACCCACACGCGGATTAGTCTGAACGCACGCACACACACACCTGCAGCGCGAGTCGGCGAAAACGCAGTGCAACAAACTTGGCAGGGAACAACAACAAGGTGGGGGGGGGGGGGGGGGGGGGGGAGAGAGAAGATGAGGAGGCAGAGGAATTCATGCATGAATACATCAAAACGTAATTCTTCTTCACAAAGTAACGATGGTTTGATCAGAGACAGAAAGAACAGGATGGAAGGAGGAAACAGCCACGCCCTCTGAGCAGCGCTGAGGTCATCTTTATTAATAAACCCTCTTAGGCAACAAACGCGACCTCCATCCTCTCTATGCCTCCTCCATCTATTCTACACCTCCCTCCATCCTTACTACACCTCCCCATTGTCTCTACACCTCCCTCCATCCTCTCTGCACCTCCCCCCAACCAAAGGACACAGTCCCTCCAACTTGACTACACCCTCCCTCTTTCTTTAGCGCCTTGAGAAATGGCAGTTGCCAGACAGACACAGTCGGGGACTTGTTTATAACCACACAGAGAGAGAGGGTAACAGTGCAGAACGTGTGTGTGTGTGTGTATGGGGGCATTTGCCCTGCACACCCGTTCAGGCACAGATTGCGAAACATGCCCCAGCTCATTTATTCCCATCGACAGGAGAGTAGAGGGATGGCTCTCCTCAAGATACAGCTAGGGTGGAGGACAGGAGTGTGAGGGTGTGTGGAGAGAGAGAGAGAGAGAGAGAGAGAGGAAAGAGGAAGGGAAGTTTGAAACACATGTCAGTATTTAAGCATTTCGCTATACCTAACTATTTGTCTTCCTGTCTATATTCTCCTCTCGGTTTGTGTGACCATAGCTCTTCTCCGCATGGTTTGTGGTGGAACATTAGGACCTGACCCGGGATCAGCAGCATGCCATCAATTTGACACGCTGATGTGCCCTTGAGCTAGAGACAGTGTCAGGACGGGAGTGTGTTTGCAGCAGGTGTTCTGACTGAAGACATAATTTGGTGCTAACAAGGGTTTTATGTGCTGCTACAGGTAGTGAAACAATAAAATATGATCAAGGAAGGTTTGATCAAAGCTCAAAAACACTGCACAAAAGGTTTCCTTCGCAGGGAGCACTCCTGGAAGCTTCTGCTTCGCTTCCATTCATCCATCCTGCTTCCCGCTGCTGAGCAGATTAAACAAGGTAAATCATCTGCCTGCATATATCCTCCGTTTTCTTTTCTTCATGGATCCTGAGATATTATCAGACCGTACAAGATAAATACTCCCTTCAGTGCATAACCAGATGCAAAAACTGTCTTAAGAATCCTCCAAAGATGTTCTACGTCAAACTCTTGTTGCCAGTTTGAGCTCCATGCCCCGTCCATACAGAGGATTTATACTCAGCACCTCCCAAAGGACTTAAGAGTCCAAATTATATTAATTTGTTTAAGTCCAGAATCCACATGGACCTTCCACTTCCAGCCAAAAATGAGTGACTTGAATAAAAATTGTGTACTTTTAGTATGCAACTCCAGAGTACAGTCGAGAAATGAAAAGTGTCTCCTTCAAGCTCAGTTCCCTCTTCAGCTTTAGAGCCATCTTTTTTTTGCCTGGTCCTCTGCGTGCTCCGCTGTGCCAGTGATCTCATTTAAATTAATGCTAAAACTTTCTGAGGAGGGCTGATGCCAGTCTGAACGCAGCCTTAAGTCGGATCCTATTTAGCGTCTAAACTTATCTAACACGATGTTTCTTTGCTCCAAGTGTCTCGTGGTGATTCCTCCATTATCGTGCTCGACATCTTTGACTTACTCCTAATAAACTGCCGCTTGCTCCTGCCAATTAGAAGATGCGCTCCTTCCCATGATGCTGCTCGTTGCAGAGGCGTCTTTGTGGGAAAGAGTTACGCAACGCTGCGTGTTTACTGCGGCAAAGCTACTGGGTAAACAACGAGCGCTTCACGAAGCCGGTGCATGCCTAACCGTCAGGATGTTGCATCAATTTGCACCAGAACGAGAAGCAAGGGATGATGTACTTTTCTTTTTCATCATTATAAATAAATCCAACCACGGAACAAAGCCATTTGCCAAACTATGCGACGTGACGCATTCCGTGACGAGATAAATCACGTATAATTCCAGATCTTCAAAGGGAGTTCAGGAACACATTCTAACTGCATCGTCTCGCTGATCAAACTCCGAGCAGCTGGTGGATATCACATGTTGCTCTGCTGAGACTGCAACTAACATTTGATGAAAATGAGATTTTGTTTTCCAACTTGAGAAGAAGCTTGGTTTTATTTTTAGATGGGGGGTTTTTTTGGAGTGGAGATGCAGCAAATGTAAGTGTGCAAACATGAACTATACCGCTGTTTGTCACAGCTTGAGGCCGGCCTGTGCTTTTCTATGCATTAACTTCTCCCGTCTTCCTGATCCTGCTCCTGCAATCAGCTCATTCCAATCACCTGTGCTCCCATGCTCACCTGCAGCTAATCACTCATCAGCCCTGACTCTACATATACTCAACTCAGACACCACACCCTTGCCAGATTGTTAGTGACGATTCCTACCTTCAAGCGTTCCAAATTTCTCTCCTGTGTTTTGACCCTGCCCATTTCCTGGATTCCATCTCTTTGCCCTCCCCTTGTGGTCTGTCTTCCTGCCTACCTATTCGGATGCCCTGGTTTGTGACCTCTGCCTGATATTTGGAACTGCCTCATTGCCCGCCCCTACCCTAATTTGTCTGCTGGTTTCGACTGACTACCCGGTAACGAACAATAAAGCTCAGTTACTTGATTTCCCTGCTACTGTCGTGTGTTTGGGTTCTTACCTGCCTTGGTCCGCGACGGTGTTTCAATGCCATTCATCTCCCTGTTCTGCAGCTCACTAAATGGCAAACAGCTGGCAGGCAAGACACCGCGACCAACAGGGATTAGATCACCTCGTCATGGGATCACAGCGAAGCCTGGAGTCATGTGCTTTAAGCCGACAAGGCCTGCTGGAGAGGAGACGGCGCTCGCCACTCAAACCCTCGCCTCACTTGCATTTGATCCATTTCCAATGCGAGCCTAACAAGAATCAATGGTGCGGTAATGGACAGCGAGAAACAGAGTTAAAGTGTAATGCTACCTGGCAAATGCAGTTGCTGGCCATTCGATGCCCTGTAATGTTGTAAGGATAAATTATATTGGGCAAGTTTGTTGTGGCGTTTGAAAGGCTACTATCTTCAGAGTGACGATGCAGATTGTCCAGGTCTTCGTTTGTGAAAGCACAGAGTTCTTAAACATTTTACGACATAATATGGTGTTCAATAAAAGCCTATAAACACATTATTTAGTGTGTGCTTGCTGCTTTTATGATCCGACAGCCCTAAAGCGTCAGAGGAAAGTTATTACAGCCACATCATGAATAGAAATAAAATATCAGCATTGACAAAAACATAAAGATCAGCTCTTAGAACGTACAATTTATCCTTCCAAAGAGTCACCACAGGCAGCATCTGTCGCCGAGAGGCTTTCTCAACTCTCCATTGGCCATCGGGAGCTGAATAACATTAAAGTAAAGGCAGTTCTCACGGGGAGCACGACACATGCTGTCAGTCTAAGATGGAAAACATCGTCCCTCTGGTTCGCTGAAGCTGCATCTGCATTGGTGGGTCAAACTGCTTGCACAGAGCAGCAGCATGCAACTTTATAAGGCTGACTGACCACCGAACGAAAAGACAACATTCACCACATCACTGCGTCAATTAATGCAAGCTGCAATGGAAGGACGGCCGTTAAAGACAGAATGACGGTTCCCTGCCGCTTTAACTCAAGGTGGGAGGAAAGAAAATTGGAGCAAGTTGTCGCTGCGCCGGAAATACAAACGTGGCAGGGTGGAAAACATGGAGTGCAAAATGACAGCAGCACAAAGAAATGAAATTAAGATGAGCAGTAAATGAAGCGAAGAGGCCTGTGGTCACAGAGTACGAGTCCCACGCCCTGCCGCCATCTCGCATTTGCTGCTTCTGTCCAATTCCTGTTTACGATCTCATTGGTTTCTGATTCTCTTTTATTATTTCAGACACTTCTCCCCCGCTCTAGTTCATTCCACCTTCTGCTCCTTCATTTGTCTCAGCCTCCACATCTCCATCTCCATTTGCTTGCTGTTCTTTGGGGGGATTTACTACCGCTCTGAACTTTGAGCACTGACTATGAAGCTATAGATCGGATGGCTTAGCGTAAAGACAGGCGGAAGCAGCGAGCCTGGCCGCCGAGCTCCGGAGAGTAAAACTCAAGATATCAATTCATTACTGAAATGGCATAATTATGTGCCAGAAGAAGTTTGATTTGATTCCCTCATCTGATAAGCTCATAACTGCTTTGGCGCCGTTCTGTTTTAGACCGAAGAAAAATGGCCCTACATTTAACTCGAAAAACAAGAATTGACAAATTTCAGTAAGTCGATACGCTCACACACACACAGCCACAGACACACACACAGGTAGACACTGATGTCTTCACAGTTTGATCATTGCATCCTGGAGGATTTTGTAATTATTATATTTATCATAATTAAAATAAATATAGGTATTTTATAATTTTATAAGGCGTTTTATGTTTTTTTTTGTGAGTGTCTTGGGTGGCGTTGGGGGTGTACACTGTATGTACTGTGGCACAAGCATATTTGAGAATGTGTGTGTGTGTGTGTCAGGATGCTCCAGCGCCTGTGGTTGTTGATTTTATAAAGCTTTAACCTTTTACACACAAACACACACATACTGTCTCTACGCCGAACCTCTGGTGCCTTTGTGAGTAGAGTCTACTCTCTGTGTGTGTGCGTGTGTGTGTGCATGTGTGTAAGTGTGTGTACGCTAGTGTAATTTGCGAGTGTGTACATTTGAATCTCTCAGTTTAGCAGAGTTTCTAGTAAATGTTACTAATAAAGTCAAGTGAAAACGCGCACAACTGTGGTAACACACACACACACACAATATATGTATAATTAATGAGACTACAGTAGCTGTAGACACAAAGCACTCAGTCTCCATGTGAGGAGGTGCCTTTGTCTAACACAGAGAAACAGATGCAAATACACGCTTGGATTCAGACAGGTAGTCATGCACATTAACACACATGCACATTAACACAGACACACAGACTATTCAGAGAAACAAAGACAACACAGAAAAAAACACACACACACACACAGCAACAGGCGGTGTGCGACTGGCAGCATCAGCTCTTGGGCCTCTGGTGAGCGACGCAGTCCTGGCGCTCGAGCGTGGACGCCCTGGAGAGGACGGTTTTGTGCGCTAAATAAAACACGCGGCGTTCAACAACACAGCGGCTCTGTGGAACAAAGCGTGTGTCCGTGCAGCTGCGAAAGAGAGAAATGACAAACACAAAGTACTCAGCAAGCACGCTCACGCCCACACAGAGAGATGCTACTTATAATTACGAAGGAGTGAGAACACACACACACACACACACACACAGATCACCTGCCACCAGTCTGAAATTAAAGTGACAACATGTTCCTGTCTGTGATTGTTATGATTGGCTGTTACTCAGGGATGAAAATGTTCACCAACCCACTTCCTGTGAATATGATGTTACATTATTCAGGGTTGAATACACCCTTTCATCCTGATCTACTTTAACTACAACTACTAAGCGTTCTGCCCACCTATGTGCCGTGTAATCGGCACGGGAGGGGCGTTTTTTGCCGACCACAATGGCTTTTCAAGAGATTACACTCTGGAGCCAATTAGCATTCTGTTTGTATTTTCAGGTTCTCAAATTGCAGTTGTTGTGTAAACTGAGATTCCTTTTAGACAAACGATGCACTTTTGCCAAGAGGCTTCGTGGGTTTTTATTTATTTATTTTTTGTCCTGCACGTGAAGCAACCTGAAAGGCTTGACGCTGCACGTGACGACGCTGTCGCTGCTGCTGCTGCAGTAGATTCTTTGTGCAGCTTTTAGATCCAGGAGCAGCACGGCACAGGTGAAGTGGTTAAGTGAAGAGGTGCAGAAGCATGTGATTATGCTGAGAGACGCTTCACGTAGGCTCTGATTACCCTTTATCACAGCCGCTCGGCTCCGTTTGCCTGCATCCATTCGAGCTGTGAGTTCAACAGCCGTGCACGTTTGTCACGATGACAAAGAAGCGCTGATTTAAATCAATACTGTGAATTCATAACCTGCAGCTTGATGCACACCGGAGAGGCTCGCCATGCAAAGCTGAATGAAATGGTCTTCTTCAGCTCTAATAAGATGCGCTGTGCTACGACTTCTTAGCTCTCCCTCTCCAACAAAACAGATTTCTAACAAAAAAGGTTTGACATTTTGGCAACTAAAGCAATTTGCTTCATGCCCGAAAATCAAAAGATCAATATATATATAAAGAAAAATAATAATTAAGAAAAGACAGCAGTCAGCAGCACCTCTCATTAACTTCATAACAACCACAAACTATAATGTTTACACTGCTTGACAGTCCATCACACATTATGTATAATATAATAATACAATTGTTTCTTCGGCTTCTCTGACTATAGATAACTTTAGTACGGATACATGCGCACACTCAACAAAACACACATCCTCCAACACAGCAAATTGTTTGGGGGGAGAGAGACACACATCTACAGGCACACAGCAGCTAACTTAATTTCAAAATCCATTAATTAAAAAGCACAGGCCTCTCCCACAGGGACAGAAAGACAAATTTGAGGAATTTAATCCTAGCACA
Organism: Brachionichthys hirsutus; assembly: GCF_040956055.1. Classification (NCBI taxonomy): domain Eukaryota; kingdom Metazoa; phylum Chordata; class Actinopteri; order Lophiiformes; family Brachionichthyidae; genus Brachionichthys; species Brachionichthys hirsutus. Next base: position 9,575 of record NW_027180923.1, on the reverse strand, counting down.
CAAATCAGCGCTTTTCAGCTGCAGAGATATGAGAGGATGGGATGGAGAGATGGTGGGATGGGCGGGGGGGGGGGGGGGGGGGCAATGAATTTTAAGAAGGGAGAGCAATTCAATTCAGTTGCTTTTCCTTCCCTACCCGAACACGTCTCATGGTTACTGATATTGTTATGCATAAAAGCAGAGCTCAAAGTTTTGCATGTGTGTGTGTTATATGGCTGGTTTAACCTCAGGCAAAAAATAAAATCCGTTTTCCTGTCTCTTCTCCCTGGTGTTCTTAATAAAGACCTAATAGGTATAAAACAGACCGCGAGGTAAACTGTTCCATATGCCGTGCTCTTGCGTATGTGTGTGTGTGTAGCAGACTAATGGAACTCAGGTGAGAATGAATGTGTGAAAACACACACATGTAAAGAGTGTGTGTTTCTGGCAGTATTACAAGAGGAATCCTGATCAGCTGTCTTTGGGTTCTATTCCTCATATAATTAGGTTGGTTTTATAATTCGACAATTAAACAAACAAAAAACAATGACTTGAACATTTGGGAACTATAAACACAAATCACTAATCCTCTCGAAGAGTGTTCAGGAAAGCTGAAGCTGGAGGCAATTTAGGTTTTCACCAGGAAGAGTCATCAACAGGCTGTTTTGGTTGTTTCTTTTTGTGGTAGTTGCATGTAGGTTTGGCAGCAAACCAGGAAACCACTGGTGGACCTTTATTCTGCCACGATTTTCTAGGTGAATGTAATGAATCTGTCCGGTTCCACCTCTGTAACAGCAGCAAAAATGCAATTGTGAGGCAGAACGAAAGAATAGAGATATGATACAGAAGAAGATCCGAGGTCTGGGATCTCCTTAACCTTGGAGTACAGGATCAACCTCCACGTGACAAGGAAGTTCAATTCATCTCATGTTTTATTTTTTTGCTGTGTTAATGAATCGTTATTGGAACATTGCACGACAGATATGCAATCCATTAGACGAGTCGGGGGGAGAAAGGTCTTCATACTGGAGCCGAGTACAAAAACATTATATTATAATGTATTCCTGAACATTGGTACAGCAACTAAAGCACAAAGGGAAGCGTGTGCATCGAGAGGAGTATCAGACCACAGACAAAGAAGCCTCAGCTGAACCGGAGAGGATTTTACACACAACCCTCGACTTTGTTCCAAATGTTTTACATTTTATTCAAATCCTTTCCCTGCTTCAACCCTAAAAACTAGATTTTATTCTTAAGATATCACCATCTTGAAAGAGTGCACTGTTAAGTGTAAAAATAAATAAATAAACAGTACAATAATTTATTTCTTAAAAGGTGGAGTACTATTATAACCTACCATAAAATCCTGATATAAGAGTATCTGTGTTAACCAGTAATACTACGTTTGAGTGATGCTAAATGTGCGAATGTGTAAGGCGGCGGAGAATATAATGCATTTTCTTGTGTGAGTGTGTGTTTAACAGGCTGCATGTGGACAGCTCTATAAAAACATATACAGGGAGCAGAGCAATGCGGACTTGAAGATAAAAACAAAAACAAGAGAGGACCAAGATATAAAAAAAAATAGTGAAAGACTGAGAGAAAGTAGGAGAAAGCAAGCAATGAAAAGTATGGTGTAATTGTTGACCACTGGTCGGTTCTTATCTTGGTTTCTCGGGGTTGTTTCTCCCTCCTTCCAAACCTGGCAACCCTGTATAGTTTTCTACATTTTTTTGCCTTCCTCTTGATCTTGTTTTCTTCCCAATATCTCTTCCCCTCCATTTGTATCTCATTTCTGTCACAATATTGTTGCCTCATCCCATTGAGCATATTGCTTTCATTTTCTTTTCCTTCCATCCCTCCTTTCAGAGAGTTTGACATCATGCAGAGGGCGGCGGACTGGGGGGAATAAAGCATTGGGGGGGGGCTCTGCTAGCCGGGGTCAGAGGTGAGTCTGCAGCAGAGTGGGGGGCGGATGAGGGGGGCAAACAGTCTCTCTTTTAGTCTTTCACCCACTCCCTGCTCATAAGCCAGACCAACACCTCAACAACAGCACTATTATATCTGCAGCTGCAACTGGGCTCAACGGAGCTCTGAGTGCTGGATTTGAGGCGATAACCTGAGCTAGCACTAATTACCAAGCAGTGCTAAACTAGCAGTGATGTTTCATTAAGTGTGTGTGAGCAGACGCATTGGAAGGGAAACAATAAAGCTGTCACATGAGGGATTAAGAGAACTCACACCACGACTGATATTTATAGTTTAGCATCAGCATTCACCCGCCGATATCTCCCATGACACCAGGACAATGTATAGCACATTATCAGGCTGTACCATGATTTAGAACACGCTGCAATAAAAAAAAAAGAAATTAATCCTTTAATGTCCTCAATGATGGGGCTCCACTGGGCTTCAAGCGCCTTATAGAACCAAAGTTAAATTCAGCTCATTAATATTTCGCCTCGTCTCTATGGTATCTTCACTGGTAACTAACTGCATTACATGTGAAGGCTAGTATAAAGCTGTATAGCTGCGAAAGAAGTGGATCAGCCACATGATCCGGAGCAGATTCGTGATATCTGGATTATCAAAATTAGCTGAATGCCTCTGGGTGGGCAAACGTTCTTATTCGCCGGCCACAATGGGTTCTAACATTTGACAGAGGGGCCGGGCCAGGAACAGATGGATGGAGTGTTTGTGTGGACTAATATAAATTACATGTAAAAGACATTACATGAAAGGGTGTGGCCTTTTACAGATAGTGTTACAGGGGAAAGGTAAAATGAATTAGATTTAATTATAAAACATTTAATCTAATGATGGGAATTTGGACATATTTGGTATCATGTTCTAAACTTGCTTTTGTATTTTCAGTCAGAAAGCAAAAATATATGCTTTTGGAAAGTATTCAAAAGTATTTGTTCATGATCTGACAAAGTGCATCTCTGAATTTTGGTTATTAAAGGGTTAACCCAACTACACCATTGTATCTGGTCAATGGTAACCAGCAGGAGAGCAGTTGTACTGGTCTGATCCCACTCTAGATAGGCTATAATGCTATTTTATCAGAGTCCACCCGGTCTGCAGAATCTGTCCATATCTAGATGGGCACCCCCCCTCCACACTTATTACTTACGCCGTGTGTTATTATAGTTTTCTGAAGGATCTGTCTGTTCAAAGCAGAGGAGCAGGTGGGGAGATTACATCATCGACAGAAACAAATAACAGGTTCGGGATACTCAGGAAAAGCACTGCACAGCCTGTATTTATTTTTAATTGAAGACAGATAACGTTTGCAAATCTTTCATGCACTCACAGCGACACGGCTGCCTCGCTGCAGCAGCGTCGGGAGCTCCTGTATCACGTCCTGCATCGCTTCAGATAAAGAACAGAGGTGGTGACTCATGGGTTCAGTCATGCTGGACTTGTCATCTGATTAGTCATTCACTTCGTCATGAAGCATTTGCCAAAATGGTCCCATGGCATGAGAAAGAAGGGCTGGCTTTGTACTAAAAGTGGAGAGTATATCATTGATCTTTTGACGATAAAAGCCACTGAATGCCCAGCCGCATCTGATCGGGCTGAGTTTCCATGAAGAGTAGGTCAACTTTGAATTTGCAATTAGAGGAGCTACTCTGGGTCCATATTTTGGACAAACACTTGAGGAGGAATTAGCTCTCAGCAACCTACCACTATGAAAAGTAAGCTACTCTAGCATGCTAGCTACGCTGAGCTCTCAAAGAGTAACCATATAGGGGCCCTCCTGCTGCTGATAAGCCTGCATGGGCCCCTCTGTAGTACTTGCCCCAGAGAGAGGCCATTAGCCCGGCTGCACCGCCTTCCCGGATAAGCTGCAGCTTACCAGCCTGTGAGCCACGGGGGGAACTTTTTATTGTACTTTCAAAACTTTTTGTGTGAGTTTAGGGCAATGGGTTGGGAAGGGCTTTGTATGCCAAAGTCTGTAATACTGTATACTGTATATATGTGTGTGTGTGTGTGTTTTCATGCTGCATGCTCTCGGCACTTCCTGCCCACTAACAGCCAGTCACACGGGAGGGAGGGCGAGCGCTACTGGACCAGAACAATGCCAAAAAAAAAAAAAAAGGCTGTCGTAAAACAAACTACCAGGCTCTGGTTAGCATGGGGAAGAGGAGGGTAGGTGCTTACTTTTCTCTGCCCCCCCCCCCGGCCTTACTGCCCACTGCATCTGCATTATTATTAACACACCCACAGTCTCAGGCATCCACTCCTTGAATCAGTGAATAGCGGCTCAAACGCATTTCCAGAGGCATGAAGATCAACATAGAAACGTTACCACTGACAGCAACACCACATGACTTCTCCCTGATCAGAGGATGAGGGTGTGTAGAAAGTAGCACAGAGGAAATATTGGTCAGGCTGCTACCGGGAGTGGAAATCGGCGTCAAATTAAAAGATAAAAAGTTATAAAATTGCCAATAATAGCATAAATAGATGCATGCTGCTGCACACTAATAAGATTAATCAAGAAACCAAGTGGAGATTGAGATGAGAAAATTCATTTTTTGTGTTTTCCAGCTAGTTTAGCTAAGCAGAATATCTGAAAGCACCCAGTTTGACTGTGTCCAAAGTCACATAAGCTCCTGTAAATCTCTATAATTAATGATTACGTTATCTATTTATGACGTACAAACAGGGCGACCTGTTTCTCGGTGCGTTTTGAATGCGGTTTTGATTGGTAACTGGGTAATCTGCTGAATCTGAAGTGATGGATGTGGCAAAATATCCCAACAACGTGACAGAATGAGTGTGATTAGAGATTTAAAACCTCATAATTGGATGAAAAGCAGCTCATCATATTTAGAGAGTTGCACACGAGAGCAGAGCAACATGGAGAAAGAGACGTAATGGCAGGCAGAATTATCGAGCGGCTTGAGGGCAGCAGATGGCCAGCAATGGTCATCTGGTAACAAGCAGGTCAGGCTACTCCTCCGCCTTCATTCTACCGCTGGTAAATAATGCAGCCAGAGCCACGCAACGGCCCCCGCCATCTGAGCCACCCGGAGGGAGATCGTATCTTGCTGCTGGTTGTGCTGAAGAAATGCAGGACTGTTTCTACTATGGCGGGGAGCTACGGATTACTCCCCATCTGGCCCTTCATTTGTTTCAGACAGCAGTGATTAGATTTGGGGAGATGCTTCTTGTCAACGTGTTCCCATTTTGAATATTGAATGAATCAGCCTGACAGGGAGAACGTTGCCGATCGGAATGAGAAGTTTTGATACATGAAAGTTCACTGCAAGAGCAAAAAAGATCTGGTGCATCCCGCCATGCTTTTTCTGCAGCTTAGCCTCCGGGAACGTTGGCATGCGCCTGATTGGATTTTCCACCAGCCTGACTTGCCTGGAAAAGCTGTTCCTTCCTCAGGGCTTATTAATTTATTGATTGCCCCTAAAGGGGGGGAGGGGGTGCGGGGATGCATCATTCACAGAAAGCGACAAATATGCATTACATCCTTGTGTTCTATAGGGAGATGATGTTAATGTTCGATAATAATGCCAATAACACTTTGATTAGTTGAAATGATTTGAGGGAAAGAGAAACTTCATAGTGGCACCAGTCAGTCAGCAGTCTAGAAGAAAATCGTTTGCATTCACAACAGGCTGAATGTGCACTTGTACATTCAATTTAAGTCAAGCTATGTAAGTGCTATGTGCAAAATCTTTGGCAACGCAAAAATATCCTCTCTTCCGAGAGAGACCGAAACAAGTTAGGAGGGAGGAAGAGGAAAAAATAGCGTGCATAAATGGCGAGAGAGAGAGAGGATGGGAAAGAGGGAGAGAGAGAGAGAGAGAGCTCAAAGGGAAGCGCTAAGTTACAGACGAGAAAGAGCCTCTCGTCTCGGAACAACTGCAATCACAGCCGATGCCAAAACTCGCTGGATCCATCTTCTCAGCCTGATGGAAACTTCTCAGCAGGCCTTAAAACCACTGAGATGAGGCTGGAGGGCGAGCGGTGTGTGTGTGTGTGTGTGTGTGTATGTGTGTGTCTGCTTCGGCTTATGCACTGTGTGCTACAGTGCATATGTAGCATTTTAACATCAAGGCATTACAAGCCGGGAAGAACCGAGCAATGAAGGCACAGCATGAGCATCGGCCGCATCAACAGCGACGTGCTGACAGAACATGGGATCTCTCAAACAGGCTGCACAAACAGACGACACAATCCAGTTAAGCCATGCGCCAATTGTGTTAGAAATACCCGGCAAATTAAAGTCTCCTGAAAACAATGCTGCCCAGCAAAGAGAGAAATTGTTGCACAAAGCTACAAAAATATCAGCAGGTTGTGACACAGCTCTGGAAACACATAAAACACTGATATAGAATGAAATGCACAACAATGATATTTCATTCAATCTTTGCACATGTTGCAACAATCTGTTTGGATGCATATCCAGTGAAGATGTTTGTTTTGCAGTGTTTGATGTCTGCAATTACATATTATATATATATATATATATATATATAGGGTATCGCAAAGAGCTGGGATACACGTCACAGTTTTTGATTCTCAACTGGTCAGCTTCAGACAATTTCGCCATGGAAACTTGTAAGGTAATAAAGTTTTTTTTTTATATATATATCTACAACATCACAGTTTCCCCATTTCTTTTTTTTTAACTAGCTCCTCCTTTCTTAATGACCTGAGAGTGTCTCTCCATTCGCTTATGTTTTATTATACGTTGGGGTGGTGAGCTGACTTTGGCTTTCAGGATTAATAAATGGGATAAAGAAATATAATTTGAAGACCATCAAGGGTTTCGTTCTCTTTTTCTCAATAGCAGATGGTGGAGTGGGAGAAAGGTCAATGAAACGAGCAAAAAAAAAAAAAACATGACACACATCCTCTGCAGGAAGGGCAAGAAGAAATAAGGCCACATCACAGGAAGTTAGGAAGGACAAGAGGCAACATCCTGACCAGAGGAAGGAGCAAAGTTCATGGTTTTTAGGTTGACTTTGACAAAAGTAAAAAAACGGAAATGCCTCATCACTAAGGATGTCCGACAACAATTACATGCTAATGTCGAAAAAATCCTTAATTTTCTGACATTTTTACGCACACTTCACACATTTTCTCCACAAACACACACACACACACACACACAAACACACATGGTTGTCCCTGCAGCATGTAAGGTCATTTACAACCGACACGCATTAACAAGCACCCACATCATACAACATGAAGACAGAAGGTTTCTATCACATTGACCCACCACCCTGCCAAAGCCCATTTACCAAGATGGTCTTGTAAACAAGCCCCTTTCCTTCGTCTTCTACTCTAAACATCAGCCTGTCCTGTCCTGCCCAGCCCATCCCCCCCCCCAACACACACACACACACACACACACACAACCCATCTGCTTCTTCTCTCCAGACCTCGCATCTGGCCTGCCATGAACCATATCTCTGTTCAACACAAACTCAGATTTAACACGCACGCTTGGGGATTCTGTTCACGCAGCATCAGAACACAAGAGGGCACAGCCAGAGACGTGGACTCCTTTCAGCGCAACATGAAGCACAGGCCAGTTTGCAACAGCCGAAACAAAAGCAAATCTGCCTGTGAAAGAGACTTTAGGCAGGAGAGAAAGGCAGAGGGAGCAGAAATTAAATTGTTAGTTTCATGAAAAGGAAGTTTTTAAAAAATAGTTATCTTTAAAGCTCCCTGCGGGACGCTGGCACTACACTGGTGTTCGGCAGCGGATGCAATAAAAGTCTTGATCGCCATTGAAAATAGGTTATTGTCAGTGAATCCAGACAGCAGCATAGCATAAATAGCAGGAACGCAGGCTGCATGAACAGTGTGTGTGTGTGTGTGTGTGTGTGTGTTCCTGTATGCAAAGCTTTTAAGTTGCATACTCAATGATGATCCTGCCATCACGGGAGGTTACATCCAGCTGCTCTCCATGTGGTCCGCGGTGTCTATTGCACCGATGCGACGCATGTGACACTGAGACGACAGCTCAACACACCCACATGCAAACAGTGGACAGGAGACATCTGGCGCAGCGGCGGCGCTGTAACATTCATGAAGCAGCGTTGTCCTCGCGCTGTCAAAACACGCTGCGTTTACGTCACATATGAGCACACGTGCACACAAAGGTGGACACAGATGTGATTGGCTAACAACGAATCAGAAAATCAAGCAAAAAAATATTTGTATAATTATTTAAGGAAAGTTAAAGCAAAAAAAAGGGAAGCGTGCAGCCTTACTTTAATTTAAGATCTTTGGTTTTTGGTTGTGAGTCAGACAAAACAAAACCTTTAAAGATGTAAACACACACGCGCAACACAACAGCCAAAGGAGAAATAAGAATGTTGCATTAATGCACATGTGAGAGAATATTGTTTCAAGCAAGTCCACATCTGTCCAGCTTAGATGGGAAATGTGGACGTGAAGTGTCTGACACTGTGCAGGGATTTGCTTGTGATACATTAGCCTGTGTAGTATGTGTGTGTGTGTGTGGGGGGGCAGAAGATGGGAAGGAGGTTGACGACCATTGACCATTGTCCGCCAGACAATGAAGAGATGGAGTCGGCAGGAGTCCTGTGGCTCTCTCAATAGAGGCATTAACATCTGGGGCCAAAGGCTGTACTGTGTGTGCATGCGTGTGTGTGTGTGTGGGTGGGGGCGGGGAGGTGTGTGTGTTGTAGCTGCCCTGGATAAAACTGGATTTTTAAAGCTTTTTTCCAGGGAGTAATGCAGATGTGAGCAGGAGGAGGGGGAGGAGGAGGACAGCTTCTACTCCCATATGGGTTTTCATCTCCCTGCTTCAGCCCGTTTCATTTCTCACAGGTCCGTGAACCCACTTTCACAAATTAAAATGAGAGGAAAGCAAATATTGGTCGGACCACACTCCTCATCTTCTCTGTGCACGGCTTGGAGCTCAGCGCCGGCGAACCCTGTTTGCTTTTTATTTATTGTATTTATTAATCTTTCCAGACTTGCCTCAACACCGAACGGATAATAAATCCTCAAAGGCCACGTGAAAACTCCACAAATACTAAAGCATGAAACCGGAATATAACGCTCACACAAAGTCAGAGTCACCCTCATCACCTCCTTCATCCAACAAGCCAACAACTCCCCTAACTTCTCCCACAAAGCTTTATGTCTATTTTTATAGCGCCCCCCCCTCCCCCCTCCCTCTGCTGTCTGTTGGTTAACTGGCAGCGGCACCATGCAGCTTGTAAAAAAAGAAAAAAAGAAAAAGGAAAAGACCCCCACTCCAATCCGCCTCCCTTCTCCCAAACCACGACCACCTTTTAAACAAATCCCTGCACAGTGTCAGAATGGACACCTGCCCCCCCCCCCCCCCCCCAGTAATTACAATAATCACTCAACTGAAGCTAATACTTCATTCATTAAGGGGGTGAAACCTGGGGGGGGGGATAAGGGAAAACACTCCAAAGTAAAATTTCAAGTGTGGATTATTAACTACAAGCTGAGCAAGTGGGAATTAGAGGCGCGTTGCTTTCGGAAGTGGGTGCGTTCTGACACCGATGATGACTTTGTCAAGGTGAACTATTACAATCTCCATCGGTCCGGATTAT